>NC_053155.1:141713019-142013019 GCF_016835505.1 Polypterus senegalus | reverse complement strand
TGGACTGTGCTTAACTGGAGCGCTGTTTTTGGGCAAGGAGAACTGTATCTGAAGCGCAGACATCACAGAACCAGCAAGCTGTATGTAGGACTGCAAATATTAATACATTAGGAAACTGCTCCTTATTATTCTTGAATAGGTCATCAATATCTCTGTATCTTGTACTCACTAACATTCATTTTTAACAGTTTCAGAGTTAATCAATCAAGCTTAAAACCCTTATTCGGCCAAGGTGACCCATTCGTGCATTTGGCCAGAGGTCCTAGCCAAACCTATACCCAAAAAATTAAGAAAATATTAGAATTCGTCAGTAACCATATATACCACATAATACTAGCAAAAAAAAACCTGTGACGTTGCTAACGATGTATAAAAAAAATAAAAATTATTGTACCGACATAGACAGCCAACCAGGGCCCATTGGACCCAAAGCAGCATTTCCACATTTATGCATAGATGACATCATATTTCTAGTCATTTATAATTAGCAACACTTGACAGGTGAGCAAACAGTTTGCTATGAATCCAACAGTCTGTTTAATATGGCCCACTGTGTAATATTTTCCATTCTTTGCATGACTTTGGTGGTGATGGCGTCCTTTTCGAGGACATTACCCGTTTGGACAGTATCTCCCATCTAAAGCAGATGGGATGAAGATATGGTGGGCATGTGACTGGAGAACATTCTACCCACTCAATGGCATACCATACCTAATCAAGGAAACATTGAGAGCCACAGGTCTGGGGAGACAAGTAGTTGAGAAACTTGTTGAACCTTACGAAGGGAGAAATCGAAATGTAACACACGACAGTTACTTCACTGATCGCGAGTTAGCTTTGTCACTGTTGTCTAAAGGGCTGATAATTGTTGGCACAGTAAGAAAAAACAAAGCATTTATACCACCAGAATTTCATGCACGTGCAGACAGGCCAACCAAGTCATCTGTATTTGGTTTCACCAAAACAACGACACTAGTGTCATATGTGCCGAAACCACGTAAGGCTCTTCTACTACTTTCCACTATGCACCATAACAGTTCAGTCGATGAAACCACAGCTAAAAAGCCAGAAGTGATCACGTACTACAACTCGACAAAGGGGGCAGTGGACAAACTTGATCAGGAAGTTCACCAGTACATGTGCAAAAGGTGCACAAACCGATGGCCCGTTGCATTCTTTATGAACTGCCTTGACGTATCATCAGCTTTCATCATATGGACTTCAACTTATCCAGACTGGAACAAATGATGTTACCCCAGACGCCGAATGTTCCTAACTGATATCAGTGAAGCATTGGTTCATGCTCATATCACACGTAGATCAACAACTGGCTTGCACAGATCAACACTTAGTGTTATTGCTGTTCATTCATCACCACATGAACCTGATGATCAGCCTGCACAAAAGCGTCAGAAGAAGAGTCGCTGCTACCTCTGTGTCAAGGACAGGAAGCAGCGTCAATGTTGTGATGAGTGTGGCAAGCATGTTTGCAACGAGCGCAGTGTTTCATGTCGGTTGTGCAATAAATGCAATAAGCAGTGATAGTAGCTGTTATCAATGACATTGCCATTTATATTTTCTTACAAAACTTGTTGAACTGATGGCTTGTCAAAGTCAGAAAACAATAACTGCTATTGTTAAAATCTGATCCATATTGAGTTAGGAAATAAGCTCATTTGCGAAAAAAATTATGTGAATTTATCACTGACGATATATAAATGTCAATATTTTTGTGTGAATTGGTTTATTTTGGGCACACTTAACTAGATGATTGTAACTGTTAATAAAAAATTCCATTCCTATGACATATGATACTGTTTGATGCCTGCGACATGGTCAGAAATCATGGTTTAACAACGTTGGGTCTGTTGGACCCACCTTGGTCGTCTACGTTAGAAAAATACCTTGGTTGAATAAGGGTTAAGAAAAAACATAACTACATTGGCTGAAAGCTTTGTATCTAGACACTGGACAAAAAGGGTCTAAACGGGCTGCAAATCTGGAAGGAGGCTCAATATCAGGCTGAAGACATTTTGCTGTAAACCAAACAGAAATATACATGGATTGTAAGAACCTGATTGTCTATAAGTATTTGGACAGTGAAACGATTTTCATGATAATTTTGGCTGTTCCATTCTCAAACCTAGCTAATCCAATTCAGGCCTGAGGCGCAGTGAATCCAGTTAACCCCAGTTAGGAACCACTCCGGGTAGGGTGCCTGTCCTTGAGGAAAAGTTGTGCAGACACAGAGGAAAAATGTGACACTCACGTCAATAATGACTGGGTGTGGGATTTGAACCCACAATGCTCGATCTGTGAGGCAGCAACACAACCCACTTTGAAAACCACAATGCAGAACCCATAGGAGGGGAAAAAAAATCTGATGATTAACAAAATGTATTTACCTGGAAATAACTAATTTTCCTTCAAATGTTCAGCCTCATAATTTCATTTTATGAGTTGAAGGAGACTGGAGCCAATGCTGAGAGCATCAGGAGCAGGAGAGTGTCGTACCGTGTTAGCCATAGATTGATACAGGAGAAAGTAGGGTGAAATGACACCTTTTATTGGCTAACTAAATAGATTGCAAATGCAAGCTTTTGAGGCAGCTAAGGCCCCTTCATCAGGGAAGGTGTAATCTATTTAGTTAGGCAATAAAAGGTGTCATTTCACCCTACTTTCTCCAAGAGCATCAGGCACAGATAAGGGTACCAGTTGCAACTCACACTCGGCTTGCTCATATCAGGCCAATGGAAAATCCAACAATTAACCTGAAATGCATGCTTTTGGGATGTGAGAGAAACTCTCAATGCACTGTAGACACTGACCTGCTTAGTAACTAAACCCAAACTACCACTTGACTCATATAAATATATATATAATATATTTTTCAGCTGCAGGGACAGAATGACTGGTTGCAATTGAGGGAAAGATTAATGCGGCCAAGTACAGGGATATCCTGGACAAAAACCTTCTCCAGAGTGCTAAGGACCTCAGACTGGGCCAAAGGTTTACCTTCCAACAAGACAATGACCCTAAGTGCACTGCTAAAATAATGAAGGAGTGGCTTCACAACAACTCTGTGACTGTTCTTGAATGGCCCAGCCAGAGCCCTGACTTAAACCCAATTGAGCATCTCTGGAGAGACCTAAAAATGGCTGTCCACCAACGTTTACCATCCAACCTGACAGAACTGGAGAGGATCTGCAAGGAGGAATGGCAGAGGATCCCCAAATCCAGGTGTGAAAAACTTGTTGCATCTTTCCCAAGAAGACTCATGGCTGTATTAGCTCAAAAGGGTGTTTCTACTAAATACTGAGGAAAGGGTCTGAATACTTAGGACCATGTGATATTTTAGTTTTTCTTCTTTAATAAATCTGCAGCAATTTCAAAAATTCTTTGTTTTTGTCTGTCAATATGGGGTGCTGTGTGTACATTAATGAGGGAAAAAATTAATTTAAAAGATTTTAGCAAATGGCTACAATATAACAAAGAGTGTAAAATTGAAGGGGGTCTGAATACTTTCCGTACCCACTGTGTATATGTATATATATATATATATATATATATATATATATATATCCTAATTACATCTACTTATTTGGCTGACGCCTTTATCCAAGGCGACCTATAACATTTATGACGCAATTGGTTGCATTTCTTTTGTGATTTTTTCCAGTTAGAGCACAGGCAGGTCATGTGACTTGTTCAGGGTCCCACAGTGTCAGAAGTAGGATTTGAACCCCCAACCTCAGGATTTGAAGTCCAAAATCTTATCCACTACACCATGCTGCCTATATAAAAAAATAAAATGAAAAACTATCGTTATAAGTAGATTGCATTTCATGGAAAACCTTTACTACATCTGCCCACATTTAGTTTAATGATCATCACCAAAAATGTCTATAATTTTGTTTTGTTCTGTTAACTGGTAGGGATTACTACTGCCTCACACATCAAGCAGGATTTCTTCTTACATTCTAAATTTATGGATGTTAGTTAGCCTAATTGACAACTGAAAAATCGGCTCCCATTGAGGGAGTTTGGGGAAGTATGTCCACTGATCGTGCCCCAGCCACGGGACACAATTTTTATATTTTTATTTTCAAAAACACAGAACAGGATTACAGCATACTTCTTAATCATGCAAGTAATAATAGTAGACAAAACGTTTACTTCAAAATCAATTCAGAGAAAACAAAGGAAAAATAAAAAATGTCAAGAAAAAACAAAACAAGATTCAACGCTCACTCAAGGACCCATAACTATGTTCATCCATCCATCCATCCAATCCGTTATATCCTAACTACAGGGTCACGGGGGTCTGCTGGAGCCAATCCCAGCCAACACAGGGCGCAAGGCGGGAAACAAACCCTGGGCAGGGTGCCAGCCCACTGCAGATAACTATGGTCAATTTGTACATAAGCTTTTCTCTTTTTTTACCCGATGCTGCTGACATGTGATGAGATCGTTTATAACCTTGAAGTTTGGTAATGGATGGATGCAATGTAGTTTTCAACTGAAATTAAATTTATTAATTATTAGATAAATTAAATTAAAGCCATTAGAGCTTATTATAAGTTAACATTAAATTAATATTACAAATGTCACTACCAATTATATATGAAATTCCAGCTAACACTTAAACCACTATAAACAGAGACATTGGTTGCATTGTATCTATGTAGGTGGTTTACCATATGCTTACATTATGGTAATTATACATATGTTTTTTGCCTAGAAGCTGGTCACAAAGAATAGAAAAAAATGTTTTTAAGGAGATATGTTGATATAGGGTTATGTAAATACTTATATTTGTATTATTTAATGAAATTTTTTCCCAAAGCACCTTTCTCTTTCAAGGCAAGTGATTTGTCAGAACACTAGCAGTTTACTCAAGTATGTTATCATATAACATATACTGTATATTAAAATCAAAGTGTTGCTAAGAATAATATATGCAATTATAAGGTTTCCCAGTATATGTAGGTTGGTGGTGGCAAGCCTATTTTTCTGAGAGTACAAGGATGAGACAGAGACAACCAGGCAGACTGAGAAGACGCCAAAAAGATTCCTTTAAGGTACTAGAGGGCCTTCCCCCTTGCATGCTTCGCTCGCCAACCCCTGAGCCTGCGCTACGCGCCAGCCACTTCACATCTCTGCCACTTGTGTTTGTGGATTTCACTTTCACCAAACAACAAATCTTTTATTTCTCGCAGATAGGCCTCTTCATTGGGAAGAAACACTACTTTTCCCTGATGGCAACACGAATTACACAATCTAAAAGTCTCCGACTTAAAGTTTAAAGCCAAACAATATCTACATACTTCTGTCGCCTATGTCCATATATTTAATCTCTTTTCGCTGTTCCATTATTTCACTGAGTAATAATTTCCATTTGTTAGCGCTAATGCGATCTTTACTATCAGTTTTTTAAGACTTTCGAATTTGAGTACTTTCATCATCTCTAACCTGCTCTACATGTGTATCGTGCTAATGGTTTTGAACCTCTTTACAACGCTCTACTTTGTCTTCTACTCTTTGTCCTTTATTTCTGAGCGCAGGAACTGTGTCTGACAATAGCATTCATACGAATTAGGAGTAAGTGGACCGTGGGTGTGGTTGTAAATATTCAAGACGAGGGTGGGCCTTGTCAAAATCTCTTGGCAAAAAGTCTCATCTCGCGGGATCTGAAATTATTTCTCATGGGAGTTGAAATTATATACGAGAAAGTCTCGTCTCAGGATTTCCTTTTATAATAGAGAGATTTGTGAGTAGCGTGAATGCCAGAAGAATGGTAGATTCCTTTCCCTCTTTATAAAGAATAATGAACATCATACAAATGCCATAGTCTACTAGCAGGATTTGAGTTCCATATGGAATCTATGGCCTCAGAAAGGATTCCAGTGACAAAGCAGAGTAACCATTGTGCCAAGTTTAAAATATCTCATAGCAGCGATTTGAGATGGGCATCACTAGGTATAGTTAAGGAAAAAGCTCATGAGGCCAAAGGAAACACAATTAATGAAAAAGGGAAAAGGACACTGCTTTTGCAACATTTAGTCCAGGGGTGTCCAACTCCGGTCCTGGAGGGCCGCAGTGGCTGCAAGTTTTCATTCTAACCCTTTTCCTAATCAGCGAGCAGTTTTCACTGCTAATTAACTCCTTTCCCCTTCATTTTAATAGCCATTTTTGAAGGATTCAGTCCTCTGAATTGATTTGTTTCTTCATTAAATGTGAAACGAGTCAACAGATGACCAGCTAAATTGGAAAATCAAACTCCAGCCATTTTCACTCCAACCGGTTTTGTAATGAAAAGCCAATTCTTGCTGTCAATTATTGAATATCATGACTTGTTGCTGCTCTCATTCTGCCACAGTAGACTGTTGATTTTCTGTTTTTACTAAGGCCACCATCAAGATGTTTTAGTGACCAACATGACCGAGACCTTCACGTTTCTTTATTTTCAGGTTAGCTGGGCATGTGGCTGCTTGTTTTGTGTCTCATTATTGATTGGCTGCTCGTTAAGTAAAAAACAAACAACTAAGTGGTTTGAGTCACGTCAATTAAAAAAAAGGCAAAACAAGTTAATCAGCAGCAAAAACTGGTCACTAATTAAGAAGATGGTTAGAATGGAAACCTGCAGCCATTGCGGCCCAACAGGACTAGAGTTGGACACCACAGATTTAGTTGGTGAAAATATGGATAATCTCTTTATAGTTGGGGCAAAACTTGTGGAAAACAAACACAACAGGTTTCCTGTTACTCTGTAGGGCTTTGTTTACTTCTCAATTTATTTTTTTTCCTCCTTATAATTATTTTCTTGTTTACTATGCTTAAGATGTCAATATGCCATAATCTGGAGTGCCTTTGGCATTGTTATACCTGGCTGGAATGACCTCGGATAAGCGGAGTAATAGCTCTTAGTTTTGTTAATCCCCAACTGTTAACCAGATGTCATTGCCTGGGCAGGGCGTGTGGTACATTCATACTCATACATATTTCGTGCACTTCGTAATGATCTGTTCCAGATATTCTTATCCTTTCTCCCCAAACATGTCCAGTATCAAAGGCTGCATGCAGAGGAAAACAGCTAGAAAAAGTTATTATTTCTTTTGTGCTTCATGAAAAGTCACTCAGGAATGACCCTATAAAAGGCAAATGAACACAAAAAAGGACTAAAGCAACTGTTCTTTATTTCATTCGTTATAATGTGGCAAGCAGGAATGTCAGTATAAACAGTAGTGATTTTTAGATTCATGTTACTTCATCGTCCTGCGGTGGGCTGGCACCCTGCCCGGGGTTTGTTTCCTGCCTTGCACCCTGTGTTGCTGGGATTGGCTCCAGCAGACCCCCCCCCCATGAACCTGTAGTTAGGATATAGCAGGTTGGATAATGGATGGATGGCTGGCTGTTACTTCATAAACAAGCAAGTCTTTTTGTGCTCTTTACATTTATAGGAGAACAGACTGGATATTCTTCACTCATTAGAAATACTTCACAGCACACAGTGCGTACTACACACCTTGCGGGACTTGATTGGAAATTCCGGATTGGAAAATTTAATGTAAATATTTGTTTTATGTCTAAGAGAGGTCTAACACCCTCCAAACCTTTTTTTATTGTCCCCTTTATCTTTTACACCTCTCAGACCAAAGCAATCAAACTCATCTCACAAAAAGCAGACCTACCGCACATGGCTGCATAATCGAACCCTGCAATTAATATCACAGTGCACATATATAACAAATTTGCTCATATACTGTGGAGAATAAGCTTAATATATGGAGAATAAGCTTAAACTTCTTATTTCAGACATCATTTTAATGCTGGATGGGTTTCAACTGACACAACTGGAAAGAGTCGAGAAGGTCGGAAGGGGTCTGAACATCAGAGAGAATGAGCAATGGATAAAAAGCGAGCATATTACAATTAAAACTAAAATGTGTAATCAAGACATTGAAATACTGACTAAATTCATCCACAATACTGACTAGCAAGATAACTTATTTGATTAGGTCGAGAAAAAGGGATCACATCTCCCCCATTTTAGCCTCTCTCCACTGGCTACCGGCGAGGTCTTGTTTGTTTTTAATGCCTTGCATGGCCTCGCTCCAAAATATATCTGTGAGCTCCTTCACCCCTATGTGCCACCAAGAGCACGGAGGTCATCTGGACAACTGCTCCTTGTAGTGCCAAGATCTCGGCTGGAGTCGAGGGGAGACTGAGCTTTTTCAGTTGTTGCTCCCAGGCTTTGGAATGACCTGCCTCTGCACATCAGGTCTTCATCCTGTATCGAGGTTTTTAAAAGTCTGCGTAAGACCTCCTTGTTTTCTTCTGTCTTTTCACTGTGTATGATGGGATTATGTTATATTTGGTTGTTATATGAATCTGCTTTTGCATGATTGTTCATATTGTGTTTATTTTTTAATCTAATCTGTGTTAAGGTTTATTAACTCGGTAACAGAAATGATTCACTGTTACCCACACTCTAATGATGAATCGTTGTGACCCCAGAATGGCGGCGACTTCATCCAGGGGAACTCTGGAAGGAACAAACTTCTGTCAGTATGTGTCATGTTCGACAAAGGGAAGTCAAGCTAAAAATTAGAAAATGGGATTAATTCGAAAACAGAACGAACTTTAACAAAACTGCTGATGTCATTTCTCAATGCACTTGCGTCACCTGCCTGGACTCCAGCAGAATAAAAGGTTTTGTCCTGTCCTCTCAACCACTCATGCACCGCTTTCTTCACATCGTCATCTGTTTCGAACTGACGACCACCTAGGTGTTTGTTCAGCAGTCCAAAAAGGTGGACATCACACAGTGCCAAAGCTGGTCAATAAGGAGGATGTGGCAATACCTGAAACTTCAGTTTCTCCAGACAAGCCTTGGGGGTCTTAACAGTGTGTGGGCATTGTCTTGTCGCAAAAGGACTCCTTGAGACAGAGGTGGCTATGCAGTGTCTGCAACGGACGTGGCCATCCACCGCGCATAAGCTACCTTCCTGATATTGGCGGGCGAAGGAGGCACCGATTCTTCCTCTGCCCAGTGCCACCACAAGCCTAGAGCTGCCCCTGAGTACTGCTGCAATAAATTATTTCATCGAAGGTCGCACACAATCACTGTGCCGTGAAACCCATGTTTAATAACTTGCTTTAACTCCTATCATCATAAAAATGACATCACGTATACATCTCAGTATTTTAGTTATTCAGAGAGCTGTAATATCACGAATGTAATGGATTCTGTGTCCAGTCGGAGGAAGAGAGCCGGTTTAAGAAGCAAATAGTGATTCACACACATAGAGCACATAGAAGATCACATACAAAACAAAGCATTTAACGTGCTACTTTAATTACGATGTGATTTGAGAAACTGGTTAATTAAACGATTTTAAGATGAAGTTTATGATGTTCTACTTTAATGACAAAATAAACTACGTGATTAAAGTGGAAATGTCAAGATTGAAGTTGACGTTTCGTGCTTTTTCCCCACTGTGTGCCTTTTTTTCTCTGTACCCTAAAAAGCTTTCATATGACACTCAGACAGTGGGCTACAACTCGCCTTTTCACGGTGACTTTGATATGTGACTTCTTTTTTATTTCCAACACTGTGTGACTTTGTGATTGTGAGCTTTCAAGTTTCTCTAATACGCTATGTCACTCGATCAGCTTCCTTTTGTTGATTATATCACGGTTTAATTAAACAAATAGTATGTTTTTCCTTTGCCTCCACTTGGTATTCGCTGAAATTCGTATATTTTCCCCCGTGCTTTTCCATTTTGTCTTTTCACAGAAGGCTGAGCTTAAGGGCGATTTATATTGATTTGCATATTCAAAGAGGCATAATTCTGGGAGGAGTTGCGGGCGGGATAGAAGGCACGTGCACGAGCGTTAGTTTTCACGCTGAACGGGATTTAAGGAGCAGAAGAACGTGGAAGTTGGAGTACGCACAGATTCCTGCATCTGGATTTGTTTGTGTGTAAGCAAATTTCAGCTTTTGTGCTGACACCATGTTATAGTGCGAGTTCTGCCCACGGAATTATGCATGAGGCCCCTGCATATCTTCTCTCACCACATTCATAAACCTTGTCTTAGGCCTTCCTCTTTTCCTCTTGCCTGGCAGCTCTATCCTTAACATCCTTTTCCCAATATACTCAGCATCTCTCTCCTACACATGACCAAACCAACGCAATCTCTCCGACTTCGTCTCCCAACCTTCCAACTAAATATACTCATTTCTAATCCTACAGCACATCACTTTTTCCACATATTGTTATGTTACAGCCTTATTCCAAAATTGGTTAAATTAATTTTTTTCTTCAGAATTCTACACAACACCCCATAATGACAACGTGAAAAAAGTTTGAGGTTTTTGCAAATTTATTAAAAATAAAAAGATTGAGAAAGCACATGTACATAAGTATTCACAGCCTTTGCTCAATACTTTGTCGATGCACCTTTGGGAGCAATTACAGCCTCAAGTCTTTTTGAATATGATGCCACAAGCTTGGCACACCTATTCTTGGCCAGTTTCGCCCATTCCTCTTTGCAGCACCTCTCAAGCTCCATCAGGTTGGATGGGAAGCGTCGGTGCACAGCCATTTTAAGATCTCTCCAGAGATGTTCAATCGGATTCAAGTCTGGGCTCTGGTTGGGCCACTCAAGGGCATTCACAGAGTTGTCCTGAAGCCACTCCTTTGATATCTTGGCCGTGTGCTTAGGGTCGTTGTCCTGCTGAAAGATCTGAGGTCAAGAGCGCTCTGGAGCAGGTTTTCATCTAGGATGTCTTTGTACATTGCTGCAGTCATCTTTCCCTTTATCCTGACTAGTCTCCCAGTTTCTGCCACTGAAATACATCCCCACAGCTTGATGCTGTCACCACCATGTTTCACTGTAGGGATGGTATTGGTCTGGTGATGAGAGGTGTCTGGTTTCCTCCAAACCTGACGCCTGGCATTCACACCAAAGAGTTCAATCTTTGTCTCATCAGACCAGAGAATTTTGTTTGTCATGGTCTGAGAGTCCTTCAGGTGCCTTTTGGCAAACTCCAGGTGGGCTGCCATGTGCCTTTTACTAAAGAGTGGCTTCCGTCTGGCCACTCTACCATACATGCCTGATTGGTGGATTGCTGCAGAGATGGTCGTCCTTCTGGAAGGTTCTCCTCTCTCCACAGGACCACCTCTGGAGCTCTGACAAGAGTGACCATCGGGTTCTTGGTCACCTCCCTGACTAAGGCCCTTCTCCCCCGATCACTCAGTTTAGATGGCCGGCCAGCTCTAGGAAGAGTCCTGGTGGTTTCGAACTTCTTCCACTTACGGATGATGGAGGCCACTGTGCCCATTGGGACCTTCAAAGCAGCAGAAATTTTTCTGTAACCTTCCCCAGATTTGTGCCTCGAGACAATCCTGTCTCGGAGGTCTACAGACAATTCCTTTGACTTCATGCTTGGTTTGTGCTCTGACATGAACTGTCAACTGTGGGACCTTATATAGACAGGGGTGTGCCTTTCCAAATCATGTCCAATCAACTGAATTTACCTCAGATGGACTCCAATTAAGCTGCAGAAATATCTCAAGGATGATCAGGGGAAACAGGATGCACATGAGCTCAATTTTGAGCTTCATGGCAAAGGCTGTGAATACTTATGTACATGTGCTTTCTAAGTTTTTTTATTTTTAATAAATTTGCAAAATCCTGAAATAAACTTTTTTCACATTGTCATTATGGGGTTTTGTGTGTAGAATTCTGAGGTAAAAATGAATTTAATCCATTTTGGAATAAGTCTGTAACATAAAATGTGGAAAAAGATGCGCTGTGAATACTTTACGGATGCACTGTATATATCCTCGTCACACCCAATGCAAATCTTAGCATCTTTAACTCTGCCACCTCCAGCTCTGTCTCCTGCTTTCTGGTCAGTGCCACCGTCTCCAACCCATATAACATAGCTGGTCTCACTACCATCCTGTAGACCTTCCCTTTCACTCCTGCTGATACCCGTCTGTCACAAATTACTCCTGACACTCTTCTCCATCCATTCCATCCTGCCTGCACTCTCTTCTTCACGTCTCTTCCACAATCCCCATTACTCTGTACTGTTGATCCCAAGTATTTAAACTCATCCATCTTCGCCATCTCTACTCCCTGCATCCTTATCATTCCACTGACCTGCGTCTCATTTACACACATGTATTCTGTCTTGTTCCTACTGACCTTCAGTCCTCTCCTCTGTAGAGCATCTCTCCACTTCTCCAGGGTCTTCTCAACCTGCTCCCTACTATCGCTACAGATCACAATGTCATCAATAAACCTCATAGTCCACATGGTCTTCTGTCTAGTTTCGTCTGTCAACCTGTCCATCACCATTGCAAATAAGAAAGGGCTCAGAGCCGATCCCTAATGTAATCCCACCTTCACCTTGAATGCATCCGTCACTCCTACCGCAGACCTTGCCACTGTCACACTTCCCTCGTACATATCCTGTACAACTCTTACGTACTTCTCTGCCACTCCCGACTTCCTCATACAATACCACAACTCCTCTTGAGGCACCCTGTCATATGCTTTCTCCAAGTCTACAAAGACACGATGCAACTCCTTCTGGCCTTCTCCATCAGCATCCTCAGAGCAAACATCACATCTGTGGTGCTCTTTCCTGGCATGAGACCATACTGCTGTTCACTAATCATCACCCCACTTCTTAACATCTTCGACTACTTTATCCCATAACTTCATGCTGTGGCTCATCAATTTTATCCCTGTCGTTACTACAGCTCTGCACATCACCCTTATTTTTAAAAATTGGTACCAGTACACTTCTCCACTCCTCAGATATCCTCTCACTTTCCAAGATTCCATTAAACAATCTGGTTAAAAACTCCACTGCCATCTCTCCTAAACACCTCCATGCATCCATGGGTATGTCATCTGGTCCAACGGTCTTTCCATTTTTCATCCTCTTCATAGCTGTTCTTACTTCTTCCTTGCTACTCCATTGCACTGGTTCACTGTCTCCACATCATCAAACCTTCCCTCTTTCTCTTCATTCATCAGCCTCTAAAAGTACTCTTTCAATCTGCTCAACACACCCTCCTTCTTTGTGAGTACGTTTCCATCTCTATCCTTTATTACCCTAACCTGCTGCACATCTTTCCCAGCTCAGTCCCTCTGTATAGTCAATCGGTACAGGTCCTTTTCTCCCTCCTTAGTGTCCAAACTGTCGTACAACTCATCATACGCCTTTTCTTTAGCCTTCACCACCTCTCTTCACCTTGCGCCTTATCTCTTTGTACTCTTGTCTACTGTACGCATCTCTCTGACTATCCCAATTCTTCTTTGCCATCCTCTTCCTCTGTATACTCTCCTGTACTTCCCAATTCCACCACCAGGTTTCCTTTTCCTCCTTTATCTGTCCAGATGTCACACCAAGCACCCTTCTGTCACCCTTACTACTTCTGCTGTAGTTGCCCAGCTGCCTGGCAACTCTTCATTGCCACACAGTGCCTGCCTTACCTCCTCCCTAAACATAACCTTACAGTATTTCTTTTTTATCTTCCACCATCATTGGCTCTCCAATCCACTTGGACTTACTCCCCTTTTATTTAGTCTCTTGCACGCATAATATAGCAG
The DNA here is from genome assembly GCF_016835505.1 of Polypterus senegalus. Taxonomy (NCBI): domain Eukaryota; kingdom Metazoa; phylum Chordata; class Cladistia; order Polypteriformes; family Polypteridae; genus Polypterus; species Polypterus senegalus. The sequence goes on along the minus strand of NC_053155.1, from coordinate 141,999,384 downwards.
CCTTCCTTCTCTCAATCATGTGAAAGAAAATGAGTTGCTTACAGAAAAGCTGACAAAGCTGTTTTGCTATAAGAGAAGGTTATTCATACAGGCGTCCGTTACAAGACAGGGTGCAGAAAGCTGACTTAGAACAACTTCCTCTTTAGGAATGCGTCTGTTAAGACCCAGGAAAGATGACCTTACTTCTTTAGGGCCCATCTGACACACTAAATAGAAATGGATGGCAGAATTGCACAATATAAGATGAAATGCTTAGGTAAACATGTTATGCTTTTTTGATAAGCTTGGGACTGGCATGGTGAAACACACTAGTTTTTGCATTCCCTGTAGCTGGGTTCAGGTCCTGCTCCAACACTGACAGGATTTTGGTTACACTGGACTGAACTTTATTTTTTTCTTCAGTCATTCAGATATAAAATTTTGTTTTGGCATGCACATCACTGCCTTGCTACATAATATGCCCTAACAATATGTGTTTTAGCCTACCTACATATGACCTATTTCTGGTGCAGTTTCTTCTACTCCTAAAGCAGCCTCAAGTCATAACGCTATCTCCGTCAACCTTGACAGGTAGTATGAGATTTCCAAGGCACAAGGCAGCCCACATCAGCCAAAATGTTCGGCTTTTTACTCATCTGCCAACAAAGTATTATTGTAGATTTGTGCATCCCATGATGTGCATGTAAATTATGTGAGATGACCACTTCAAGCCTGTGGTTAAAGGTATAAATGAGTCACATTTATTGTACAGTATATTGGACTAGGCTGGTCATATCCATGTTATGCTATTTTCACCCAAGGATTAAAAACAGCTGATCCTTATGCTCTCAGTAACTAACCTGAGATTCCGGTGATGGGGAGGGCGCAATTAACAAAAAAGGAAGTACTAAATTTAGATGTCCTCTGTTTCAGCATTTCTCTACTTATTAAAAAAAAAAAAACAAAAAAAAAAACCCTGAATGATCTGAAAAAAGTCAGACATGGTAAAATACTTCGTATAAAAATACATGCATATTTATTTTGTATATAAAATGTTTCAAACATAATTATTTACTGTCTCTACCTACCACAACTTCTAGCATATGATAGCTAATTTATGTGTGCGTTTAAAAAGAACAGAAACAACAATTTCATTTGTTCTCATACAGTATATCTAGGTTCTTAAGACATCAACTACAATGGCATCACAACTAGATTTTCTTGGGTATGTTAGCTCAAAACAATACCTGCTATGGTCACACAAACGTTGTGTAATGCAATACTACAGTATAGTATCGAGACAAATAGTTTCACCTTAGTGACTCTTTCCACTTTACAGCTGGTCAGATTAATATACAGTAATAATTCTGAGAAACACGGGGTATAACAGACCAGCTCCTGTTCTCCTTATTGCATGTGCCAATTGTAACCACAGTGCTCATTATAGTAACCTGCTCCCTGCATCTACATATATCTCTGTAAATAAATGTTAGATTATCAGTCATTTATGCAAAATTCATTTCTAACCAGTCTGGTCTGCTTCAGCCTGCTTATTAAATTTATTTTAAAGCTGATAAAGTAGCAAAAACAATGCAATGATTGTCAATAAGGAAACAAACATCTTTGTATGAATTTACACTGGTTAAAGGCTTTCAAGAATCACAAGAAATTTTACAAATGACAGGAGACTTCTTAAGGGTTGTCAAGGTTTCTGCTTCAACTACATGTCTTGATAGTTTATACTTATAGTGTGGTAGAAAACTGGAACAAAGAAGTGCTTCCTGGCTTCAGTCCTAAATGCACTTCCCCTTAATTTCTACTGGTTTCCTCGAGTATGTAATTCACAGTTAACTTAAAAGAATTCTGCTGGATCTACTTTATCAATGCCTTTGAGAACTTTGAAGATCTGGATTACGCCCCATGCATGTCTGAGACTAAAAAGGTTTCATTCTCCCAGTCTGTTGGAGTAGGACATGTCCTTGAGTTTGTGATGATGCTGGGTGGCGGGGGTTTAGCATTATATTCGATATATATGTGATAGCCTGAGATAAAGGTCAATCTTAAAATAATTAACGTAAAATACTACTATTCTGTGGTGGGCTGGTGCCCTGCCCGAGGTATGTTTCCTGCCTTGCGCCCTGTGTTGGCTGAGATTGGCTCCAGTTGACCCCTGTGACCCTGTAGTTAGGATATAGCAAGTTGGATAATGGATGGATGGATACTACTTCTGTCTCAAGACGAGTCAGAAACACCTTGAAATCTGTATTAACTATTTATTTCAAAGTATACCTTCACTGTTTTAGTTCCCCATTTTACTATGGTGTTATAGCAGCTGTCAGCACCAGGGAGACTGCATGTGAAAATACGCAATTGCTAGGCCAGTTTCTCCACAAGAAGAATATTTTACATGTTCTCTCCGATTTGGCAGACGCTCTCATTTGTTCTCTACAAATAGTGACCGGACCACTGGCTCTTACAGCGATACAAGTCTGTTTTAGAGGGCATTTGTATTCTGAAATGAACTGGCACTTAATCCAAAGCAAACTCATGCTTTCATATACTCCTGCTAGGACAGACTATTTTTCTTCCTATCTCTAAAATATCTAAAACACATCATGCTTTCGCTGCCAAACCCATTAAATTCCAATAATGGTTGTGGATGGGGGAGCTTACTCTGGTAGCTGTATTCAGTGATGGAGTGCATCCACAAACATGCGTACTCCTACACATGGCTAATCTGGACTTGATCTCAAAGCGAACATGTACACTTTTGGAATGCGAGAAGAATTAAATGATGCATTGATGGTTCTGCAGAAGTAGTAACTGAGCAGATCACTTACATGTTATTTACTACTTCAGGAATAAACATAAAAGCAGATTATTTTGAAGCATTCCTGTGGTTTTCAAGTGTGTACAATCATCTTTGTATATGTGATTGGGAGTCTCAGACAACCCTGCAAGCTTTCATATTTTCCAATTATTACATCAACCATAGGCTCACTAACCCATGAACTACATAAAGCTATTTAGTTTTTCAAAAGTGCCACATCCTTTAACCTTCCTATGAATAGAGGGTCACTGCAAACATTTTAAATTGGTCATATGTACCTTTCTGTCATGTAATGGAGAACGAGGATGATTTATAGAAACGTATTTTGTGGCTCTAACTTGTAGTTTAATAACAAGCAAGAACATAAGGCAAAAGAAAATGTAAAGTCGACACAAGTCATATAAAAAGAAGAAAAAAACCTTTTAGGAAGGGATGCTCATCACCTTTCATGATGTCCTCAAGGCTGGAAGGTGCTTCCGATAACTCCTCTATCATTTTATTGTATGTGGAAATGATTTAAAATGTATACAGAAATTGGTTCATAATTCATTCTCAATTAAAAATAAATTTTTTTAATAAAAACACATTTTAAGTATAGTTTCTTTTCTTTTATGGGTTGTTGACTCATTATTTACATTTTAATGCTGAAAAGAAAGAACAAAAGAAAAAAGGAAAAATAAACCCCGACTCAGTCACAGCAAAGGTCAAAAATGGTTTGACTTCAATGTGCATTCTCAAATCTATCTGCCCACCATTTTTGCAGAGGTAATCTTTTATCCTAGTCGGTAATCATCTTCATAATAATTGTATTATTATTTTAATGGATCTCTTTTTAATAGTGAAATCCCAAAGAAAACCAGCTACATGAATTCAAGTCACATTTTCAGAACATACTTTTTTTTTTAGCAGTGTAAAAAAAATTTTTACACAGTGCACACCTCATGGCAGTAACGCTTTCTCCAAATCTCTTCTAACCGTAATTATATAGCACCATAACACAACAGCTTAATGATCGAAGATCATTTCTGAGACAGAACAGTGACTCACAGTTGCTGTTGAGCAGTCAATGAAACTCTTGGCACATCATTTGTCTTAAGCTCTGAAAGACAAATACAAATGTTCAAGACGTGCAGCATTACAATATCTTTCCAGTTTTGTCATCACCTTTGCACAGATGAACGCTGAACTAATTTTAGTTTGTTGCAACTGCTGCTTTTGCCAAAATTCCTACCAGGACTTTCACATTCTGAGCTATTGCGCTGTAGGAGTAGAAGCTTACGCTTGTCATTGATCTCAGGTTCAGAATCGCTCAGTTCAAGATCTGGACAGTAGCCATCGCTCTCCTGGTAAGAGCGTTTGCTACCACTCTGTCTCTCAGGGACTGATTTGGCCCACAGGCGCTCCTTAGTGGCAGCTTTTCTTGAGGATTTTTCGGAACTCCTTAAGTCCTCAGTTGTTCTCACAAGGCTGTCTGTGACCTCTTTGAAAGAGCGGCTGAAATGTTCCATAGCTGACTTTCGAAAAGTACCTCCTCCCTGAACAGAAAAATGGTTAGATAGACCTTGCTCATATGTCGTTTGACAGGAGCTGTCCCTGTGTTTCACTGCCTTGTCTACCACTCCATTGGATTTGCTGGGACAAGCCCTTTCCTGGTCAAGTTTACTGTCTCCATTTGAAGACTGGACATGCATACCGATGTGAAGTGCTGAAGGTTTCCCACGAGGAGTACTAGAAAAGACATTGCTAACTCCTACTGTCTCAGGCTGAGAATGCCCTGAGCTTGACAGCAAACCATTGTAATCATCACCTTTGTGGACTCGATGATGATGCGACTTAAGTTTCTCACTGGCTTTAAGGAGGCTGAGCATAGCAACAGTACTACTCTTGTAAACATTACCACTGTTATCAGGGCACAAGGGTCCATTTTTTGACTTGGAGACTGTTTTACTGGTTCCTGAATTCACCTTTGGCATCTTTAACTTCAAAGTTATTCTGGGAGGAGTTCTGAACAGAACACTTTCTGGAGGGCATGACAAAGGAAGTCCTAAAAAATAAAATGTGGCTTTTAAAAGCAGTGTATAAATGCAAAGATAAAATTCTTATATCATCACTATTATACAATTTACATTCTCATTATGCACAAAGGTTAGTTGATCTTAACACTGTTCAAAAAAGGACATTTAAAATAAAACCACATTTGTTTGTCAAAATATAATTGTCTAGTGTCTGTTTATATAGTAATCATTTTGGAGACCTGTGGATAGGAGACAGACCTAAAACCTAAACCTTTGGTTGGATGGCCACTGCCTAAGATAATTAAAAGTAAAATATTACAAATATATTTTTTAGATACACTACACATTTAACTGTTATAGAAAAATGAACTGTTTAAAACAAACAAAAAAAAACCAAAAAAAACCAAAAAAAAAAAAAAACCAAAAAAACCACAAAACTAAAAAAGGAATACAAAAGAAAATTGAACACTTGCATAAAGGATTACAGCGTGAAGATATCAACACCTACCGAACTAGTAAAATTACAAATTAGAAATGCATGGATTGACCACTCCCCCTAGAACAGGCCAGTTTTATATTTAAAAAATGTGAAACAAGCACTAATAATATACTGGAATAATCTAATTCTAGCAAGTAAAAACAAGAATATTGTATAATATTATAGTAATAAACAGAGATTAAAAAACACAAAACAAAAAAAATAAAATTAAATTACAGCAGCTTCAATGGGGGAAAAAAAAACTCAAGGTTGAATATTGCCACCTCTTCCTGCATATGGTTTTTCAAGACAAGCTAAGAAGGTGTGGGCGATGTACTGAGAGTTCCTATTTTAGGAATCTAAAGAATGCATCTTGGCTTCAGTCTATGATATTCATTGTGCAATGGAAAACTGAGAACAACAGCATGGCATAATTGTATAATTATGATGAGAATTCCATCCTGGTAATCTCCTGGAAATAGTGGCTTACATTTGTATAAATGAGGCAGTTGGGGTTCCCTAAGAAAACAGCTACCACAAGTAAGTTTTTTATTTTCCTATGAGTAAGGGCATGCATCATTGTGAGAATAACCAACAAATCAGCGCAGAAACAGCAACTGTGCAGAAACTACTGTATACTCTAATGTGATGGGGGAAACTGAAGCGGAGTACTCAGATTTAAGTTGTCAGTTTACCAGTGATTCTACATAAGCTAGGTCCTGGTGGTGTCTGGAAGCTGTGTGTTGATTGCAGTGCTAGACATCTTCTGATTTCAAAATGAAGTAAGCTTGATGTATTTCACATTTGCTGCAGTCCATTTCCGAGAACCAACCACTCCATTTTATGGTCCTCAACTTTGCCTGTTTGTTTGCTGGTCTGGATTAGAGCTTGGAGAGCACAACTGTAAACACGTATCTGCTACAGAATTTCTGCCTGGCAGAGACCATGATGATGCAGAATTATCACTTGTGGCTGTACTCAATCCTGCCATAGTGTAAAATTTTCATCTCTTTAGTGTGTTTGTCTCTTTCCCAGTTGTATTCCCTCTATATATCTGTTTCTATTTCATTTAATTACTTTGGTTCATATACTGGTGTGTATATATACATATACACATACTGTATATATACACACACGCATAAATATACATACATACTAGGGGGCTTTGCCCCCTGCTCACTTGCCAACCCCCTGTGCGGGGCCTATGCGCTAATCATTTCCCGGATCTGCCAGAAGAATCGTACTGTGCTTTTGGATAAACATGAATATCAACTCGGTCTTTGATATCTCCGTCTTTCGAAACCATTATCGCTGACAATTCATCACATGTTGGTTTATTATATATGCGAGTGTGATTTTTCAGATTCATATAAAATTCCAAGAAAATGTCCGTGTTTTTTGGATAAATTTCGTGTAAGGTGCGATACTTTTGGATGTATGGATTTGTATCCTATATTGGCTGTAGAATTTCTATTAAGTCCGATCGTTGAACTCTTTCAATCCTATATTGCATTGCTTCTCCGTGATCATAAATATACACCTGACTGAATTGTGGTTTCTTTGAAATTAAACTTGTCATAGCTTTAATTGTTGCAGGACCACAGATTGTCATAGTGTATGGTCCTGAATTGTGTAAATCTACATTTTGAGCATTGATTGATGCCAAAGGATTTATTGTAGTTTAGGATACTTTGCCTTTAAACTTCAAAGCCGAACAACAACAACATACTTCTGTCATATCACCTATGTCCATATATTCTATCTCATTTCGTTGTTCCGTTATTTCACCGACTAATAATTTCCGTTTGTTCTCGCTAATGTGAACTTTAATATCAGTTTTTTTGTGACTTTCAAATTTTTTTACTTTCATAATCTCTAATCTGTTCTGTATGTGTATTGCGCCAACGTTTTTGAACCTCTTTACGTTGTTCTACTTTGTCTTTTATTTCCGGTCCCAAGCGTGGTTAAATCTCGTGGCACAAAGATTCGTCTCGCAGGATTTGAAATTATCTCTCTGAAAAAGTCTTGTCCCAGGATTTTTTTTATATTATATATATATATATATATATATATATATATATATATATATATATATATCTGAAAAAGTCTTGTCCCAGGATTTTTTATATATATATATATATATATATATATATATATATATATATATATATATATATATATATATATATATATATATATATATATATATATATATATATATATATATATATATATATATATATATATATATATATATATAATTCTGGGTAGTCAGACAGGGCAATGTATTTCTACAAATTACTTTTTTTCTTTTAAATTACTTCCTCTTAATAAAACTTTCAGTACATTTCCTGGAATAGGTATGGTCATTATAATGTTGGAACCTGTTTAAACCACCTATTACTGATTTACTACTTGGATTGTGTTAAAAAAATGCTTTAGTTGCCTCACATTTTTATGCAATCGTTTTGTTCACCCCACTGAATTAAAGCTGAAAGTCTGCACTTCAATTGCATCGGAGTTGTTTCATTTAAAATTCATTGTGTTAATGTACAGAACCAAAATTAGAAAAAAGTTGTCTCTGTCCAAATATTTATGGACCTATCTGTACTTATGTCCCACTATCTCACAGTAATGTACAAAGTGTATTTAGGTTCCACTGTTTTTTCTTTTTTGTTTGAAATACAAGAATGTGAAAGTTTAATGTATATGAGGCCATGGATACTGCCTATAACACAAAGTGAAAAGCTGACGCATACCTGTTGTACCCAAAGATACATTTCTCAACAGTGAACATCTCTGGCATGTGAGATCTTTAGGTAAGGAAAGTGAGCCACTTAAATTCATTCACAGCTATAGGATGAGGATCAGTGTGGCTTGGAAGTAAAATGAACTGACATTAAACTGCATCCGGCCCTGTAAGCGGTCCTCTAGCTTACAGACCAGAAACTAAAGGAAATGTAATGTATTCACACACTGTTACGGCCTACCAAAAGTCTAGGGATACATAAATAGGCCGAACACAAATGAGAGAGAGAGGGAGACAAAGCACCAAAAGAAAACTAAAATAAAACAAGCTCCATTTAATGTCTTAATAAAACAATACACAAAATATGGAGAAACTATACAGAACAAGCAAGGCAGGAGAACCACATTAACATAGCTGTCCAACTTCAAAATTCACAGCAAGATACAAACTATATACATTTATTACTTAACTGGCTAACTTACAGTTAACAGTTAAAATACAGCAATTAATTTCTAAAAAAGACTGCCATATTCATAAAAAAAATAAAAATCACTACACTCTAATAAAACTAACATTGACAAAGAATGAGGCATATCATTTAAAAAAATGTTACTTACTGATATCGTTTTTTTTCCACTTTGATTTTAGCACTATGACGTTGCTGTTTTTTTCACTTTGATTTTAGCACTATGACATTGCTCAAATTATCACAAGTAGTATTAAAAAAAAAAAAAACTATTTTAAACTTATACATTTTAAATAAAATCTGAATTCATATTCACAATGCTACTGCTTAGTCCAACTAGCTTTTGTGCAGCTAAAACAAGAGAACCAATGCAACTAGTCAGATGGCTAAGTGCATGGAACATTTTACTAGTAAAATTCAGAAGTATAGCATGTACTGTGTTTGTGGAGCAGCCTCTGTGTGAGGGAGAAAGATGATGCTGGACCCTTCCAAAAGTTCCATTAATTGTTAGTTAAGGTAATACCACCTAAGCACCATGAGCCTTCTAGTATATTTATTATATAAGAAACTAGGGGGCTTTGCCCCCTGCCAGCTTTGCTCGCCAACCCCCGTTTTTGTTTTTCCGGATACACACAAAATTTTTTTTCTTTGAATTGTTGCTATTTCATTAGTTTCACTTTTATTTCAGAACTTTTGTAAAAACAATACTTGGAATCTTTCGAGTCCCAATGTGCTGAATCTTTTTAATGAGGTCAGAGAAACAGAGTAATCATTTCTCTTTCTTTGCGCTAACGCGATGTTTACTTTCTTTTTTTTTTTGACACTGTCGTTTTTTTCAGCTTTCATATTCTGTATCTTACTCTGCATGTGTTTCGCACCTACGTTTTTTAAAAATTTTTGAATTCCAGTTTTCATTATCTCTAACCTGGTCTGCATGTGTTTGGCCCCCTCGGTTTTTAACCTTTTTATGATGTTTCACTTTGTTTTCTACTCTGTCTTATTTCTGACCTCACTTTATCCTGCCTTTTATTTTTATTTATTTATTTTTTTTTTAAAAATGACACTTGGTCCGTGGTGATTATTTTCCCTTTTCGAGTAATAATTTCCATTTGTTCGTGCTCCTGTGATCTTTACTTCCTTTTTTTTTTATATCTAATTTTCCTACTTTAATATTCTTCAACTTTCTCCACATGTGTATCGCTATTTTTTTTTTGAGCCTTTCAAATTCCACTGCTTTCATAATCTCTAACCTGCTCTGCATGTGTATAGCGCCAACGTCCGGACTGGACGTGCTAATACCACCCCCACCCCCCATCCCCAATTCCACTTGTTCCGGGCTGATAATTACTTATCACTATTTTCATAATCTGTAACCTGCTCTGCATATGTATAACGCAAACGTCCATGATTGGATGTGCTTTTTTTTCCAATTCCACTTGTTCTGGGCTGATAACTACTTTCCTTATTTTCTGAATTTGCACCTAGATTATTTTGCGTCTCTTTTCTCTGCACTGCTTTCTTCTTCGCTTAGTCGTCCATGTTTCATTTATAACGTATTGTCCTTATACGCTTTATATGCGCTGAGAGCCCTGGATCTGTGTGTGCTCAAAGCCTCTTTTACACAACTGAGTGTTTTGCTGGCTGCCCTTGCTCTTATTTACTTGTAAGTAGGACGTGTCTTGCAAGAATCTTATGTTCTATGTCATCGCGAGACGATTCTGGATCAATCTCTTGGCACAAAGTCTCATGTTTAAGGCCCCTGCGAGACACTCCGTAGCCAATCTCTCTAGTCTTGCAGGTCTTTTAAGTATCTTCCGTGATCTTAACGCAAAGATCACGTCTCGTCACCCTACTGTTTCTCTCCAGGATTTATTTATTTATTTTTTTAAATAATAGAGAGATGTGCATTTTCTGATGGAGTTTTGGGTCACAGAACCAAAATGCCCACCAATGAAAATTCATTCACACTGTAAAATATTCCACCTACACACCCGAATGGTATGCATACCATTCTGCTTACCATAACATTTCAAACAACTTTGACAGCATTCTAGACGGTTTCATCCATTATTTACTGCTTCTTTTACATTTTCTGATATTGCTAGACTTCTGCAAATACATCTCTGTATTAATAAAGTATGTGTATTAGGGAACAAATTTTTTACATTTCTAGAAAAGCATATACTTCTGTATTTTCTACATCAATATTACATAATGTGATTGGTGTTCAGTATAGAGATTTTGATTTGTTTCTATATTATTAAATGTGTGCAGTGCTACTACCTTGTTAATGGAATAGTGCTAGATATATAAAAAGGCAAAGAACTAGGCTTTCAGTATAAATGGATAAATACACACTTGTTACTGAATATGAAACAGGAAGAATGACTGCACAAAATCAAGACCATCAAAAGTTTCTGAATTATAAGTTTGCTTTGGCTTCTGACAAAAGTCTCAATTCTTTGCCTGCTTCCTTACTGGTTTATTTTCATACACATTGGTTTTAAAATGTCATTTTCATACCAGCACAACTTAAGTGACAATTGCTTGTATTTTTGGGTTAGCAGTTTTATACACACAATTAACAGTGGATTTTCTACATTTGCTACATTATTAATGTTAACATTCTGTAGGTAATCTTAAAAGATCGTTCATTATATATCTTCCCAACAGTCCACACACACACACCACTTATATTAAAAGTAAAAAGAAAACCATCAAACCCATGAGTGAAAGAGATAATTAATGTTTTCTTTGCTAGTCCATTTTGCCGAAATTACATTGCAGCAACTCAAAATTGTACTAAGTAGTTGTATGGCCCCCATGTACTTGTATGCATGCCTGAGAATGTCAGAGCATGCTCCTAATGAGATGACAGATTGTATCCTGGGGGATCTCCTCCCAGATCTGGATCAGGGCATCACTGAGCTCCTGGAAAGTCTGAGATGCAACCTGGCAGCATCGGATGGATCGAAATAATGTCCCATAGGTGTTCTTTTTCACTAAAGAAACATAGTGAAAGTTAGACCTCTTATATCATTGAAAGATGCTGAGAAATTAGTTTACGCGTTTGTTTTCAGTCGACTAGATTACTGTAACGCACTCCTCTCAGGACTACCAAAAAAAGACATAAATCGTTTGCAACTAGTGCAGAATGCAGCTGCTAGAATCCTAACTAGAAAAAAAAATCTGCGCACATCTCTCCAGTTTTGATGTCACTACACTAATTACATGTGTCATTCAGAACTGACTTTAAAATTCTGCTTATGGTTTAAAAAGCCTTAAATAATCTCGCCCCATCTTATATATAGGAATGTCTGACACCTTATACTCCAAATTGTAACATCAGATCCTCAAATTGAGTATCTCCTTAGAATTCCAAGAACAAAACTTAAAAGAAGTGGTGAGGCGGCCTTCTGCTGTTATGTACCTAAAATCTGGAATAGCCTGCCAATAGGAATTCGCCAGGCCAATACAGTGGAGCACTTTAAAACACTGCTGAAAACACATTACTTTAACATGGCCTTCTCATAACTTCACTGTAATTAAAATCCTGATACTCTACATCCAACTCATTATAATAACTATTCATGGTGGCTGTAAAATCTGTACTAACCCCTACTCTCTCTTCCGTTTCCTTTTGGTGGTGGCGCATCTACTCAAAGCACCATGATGTTCCAACAATGATGGATGGCTTAAAAGCCAGAAGTCTGTATGACCATCAACATCAAGTGACTCCGTGAGAACCCTAAATACGAAGAGGACTATCTCGTTTATGTTAGGTAGAATGCACAGAGGGGACTGGGCGGTCCCGTGGCCTGGAACCCCTGCAGATTTTATTTTTTCTCCAGCCGCCTGGATTTTTTTTTCTGTCCACTCCGGCCATCGGACCTTACTCATTTTCTATGTTAACTAATTTTTTCTTATTTTAATTTCTTATTTTGTCTTTTTTTTTTCCTCATTATGTAAAGCACTTTGAGCTACTTTTTGTATGAAAATGGGCTATATACATAAATGTTGTTGTTGTTCTATTGGGTTTAGGTCAGGCGAGCGTGGGGGCCAGTCAATGGTATCAATTCCTTCATCCTTAAGGAACAGCCTGCATAGTCTCGCCACATGAGGCCGGGCATTGTCGTGCACCAATAGGAACCCAGGACCCACTGCACCAGCATAGGGTCTGACAATGGGTCCAAGGATTTCATCCCAACACCTAATGGCAGTCAATGTGCTGTTGTCTAGCCTGTAGAAGTCTGTGAGTCCCTCCATGGATAAGCTTCTCCAGACCATAACTGACCCACCAACAACCCGGTCATGCTAAATGATGTTACAGGCAGCATAATGTTCTCCATGGCTTCCCCAGACCCTTTCACGTCTATCACACATGATCAGGGTGAACCTGCTCTCATCTGTGAAAAGCACAGGGTGCCAATTGACCTGCCAATTCTGGTATTCTATAGCAAATTCCAATCGAGCTCCACAGTGCCGGGCAATGAGCACAGGGCACTACAGGACGTCGGGCCCTCAGGCCACCCTCATAAAGTCTGTTTCTGATTGTTTGGTCAGAGACATTCACACCAGTGGCCTGCTGGAAGTCATTTTGTAGTGCTCTGGTAGTGCTCATCCTGTTCCTCCTTGCCCAAAGGAGCAGATACCGGCCCTGCTGATGGGTTAAGGACCTACTACTGCCAGTCTCCTGGAATTTCTTCCATGCCCTTGAGACTGTGCTGAGAGACACAGCAAACCTTCTGGCAATGTAACATATTGATGTGACATCCTGGAGAAGTTGAACTACCTGTACATGTAGCGTCCAGATATTGCCTCGTGCTACCACTAGTAATACTGACCATAGCCAAATGCAAAACTAGTATTAAAAAAAAAGTCAGAAAAGATGGAGGGCAAAAAGGTCAGTGGCCTCCACCTGTTAAACCATTCCTGTTTTGGGGGTTGTCTCATTGTTGCCCCTCTAGTGCACCGGTTGTTAATTTCATTAACACCAAAGCAGCTGAAACTGATTAACAACCCCCTCTGTTACTTAACACTAGAATTAACAGAGCCTACGAAAAAACTAGTAGATCCATCCCACTTTAAATCGCTTCTTAAAACCGTTCTCACCTTTCCGCCACCGCCTTTTGTTAATCTAAATGTGCTGATAAAGAAAAGTCCCAAGTAGCCGGCTATTCCATCCCCCCACCGACTTAGAACATGCACAAACTTCTCCCAGCTCATGCCTTGATTGATTATCTGGGAGTGAAGTGGAGTTTTAGAGTGGAAATAATAGATCATTATGTGGAATACACACATTTGACATGTGTTCCGTTTCAACAGTAATCCGTGTAAACACATTTTTAAAACAGAAACGTTTTTCATATTGTAGTAGTAAATGACAAAATGTAGGCATAAACTATATAATGTATGAAGCCTGAAGTCCAAATATCAAATTAACAGTTTCACAAAAGGTACAAATAACAGAACAAGTATGCTTTTCACCACGCAAGCTGTCGTATCAACCGCCTACTGTAACTTGCTTTATTTTTTCTTCACTTATAGTCTAGAATAAAAGTGCACTTATGTTGGTGTACAAGTATAACAAAATGTTCCTGTGTTTGAGCGACACAGGTATGCTCAAAAAATAGACGTGTAATGAATGCCACGAAAAGTGCATGCAGGCACTGCAGTTTGCAAGCATTGGTACGAGAATGCACCTATAAGTACGCTGCAGAGCTACAGCGCATCTTTATGTGAAAACAGAGGTGTCAGATTTGGTAGGGAAGGATCTTGAACACGACTGAGAGAATGAAAAGTGAATTAAAAAAAAACTAACCTTTATAAGTATCATAAATTACACTGGCTGTTACACACTGAAATCAAATGTATGTTTTTATTTAAAAATAGTAAGAATAAGAGCAGTTTACTTCTCAAAAGAGAATCGTGTGGGATCGAACTCATGACCTTTTGATTACTAGTCAGCAGCAGATACCATTACGCTACCATGGCAGTTGTGATAAGTGTGTGTCAATATGGCATGCTTAAAAAAAAGTGTTTACAGCGATCGGTTCGTAAGGCTATAGCGTGAACTCCTGTAGTGTTAGTTTTCTCTGTTCAAGGTTTTCTCAGTGTTATTCAATGTTTTTACATTTAGTTTACTATTACACTGTGCATTCTATGGTATGATTAACTATTTGTGTGCTTAAAAATCTTTAAAATATATATATTTACATACAGCTTGTACGGTCCGGAACGGATTAATTGTATTTACATACAATCCTATAGGAAAAATGACTTCAGGTCATGACCAAATTGGTTGCGACCAGAGTTTTGGAACGCAATGTATAGCGGGTCCACAGCTCCCATCAAAAAAGGCCAGTTTTAATAAATAATCACCGCACTCGCGGCTTAGCGAGATGGCGTGGCCAAAGTGGTTCCTGAGGAGTTTGTGATGTGGGCGTTTCTCACCTAAGTGCACAGGTGAGAAGCGGTCCGCATCCGTAATTGTTTCCAGGAGCTGCTGATTGCCACGACTCTTCATAAATAGAATTGCAAGTCAGCTAAACGGAAAAAGAAGAGAACAGAACAGGAAAGAACGGGAAATTGCAGGAGAAGGCTGGAAGCAGGAGGAGAAAGCTGGTGCAGGAGAGAGAGAGCGAGAGAAGGTTCGCTTGCAGCTGAGAGCAAGCGAGCTGCTGAGCAGGGAGCCTGGGTGTTTGTCTCAGTGTTATTCAATGTTCTCACATTTAGTTTACTATTACACTGTGCATTCTATGGTATAAGTAACTATTTTTGTGCTTAAAAATCTTTAAAGAAAATATATTTACATACAGTTCATACAGTCCGGAACGGATTAATTGTATTTACATACAATCCTCTTGGGGATAATTACTTAGGTCACGACCAAATCGGGTTACGACCAGAGTTTGGAACGAATTATGGTCGTGACCCGAGGTTCCACTGTACATATATACACACACATACACACACAGGGCTATTCAAAATGAAAGAGCAGATTTCAAAATTTTATTTCAAACAAACTGTATAAGACAAAAACACATTCTGCACTTCACTGGATAGAGGAAAGTTCAAAGTTTGGTCCTATGCTCCTTGAGGTTGCATGAACTTAACATGAGCACCATGTGTAGTGAGAAACATCAAAACGGTAGACCATTTCTTGCCACACACGAGTCAACTGGTCCCTAGTTACTCAATTCACAGCTTCCTCAATTTGATGTTGCAAACCTTGAAGATAGGTGGGTATAGGTAGAACAAAACACTCTTTCCTTAATGTACCCACATAGATAAAAATCACAAGGAGTAAGGTCTGGAGACCTGGGAGGCCATAAACAATGAGCAACATCTTGTTGTCCACCCATTTCAATCCATTTTCCTGGAATGATATTGTTCAGGTAACGCCGGATCTCCAAGTGGAAATGAGGTGGGGCACCCTCTTGCATGAAGGTCTGGCGTTACCTAAATGACACCATTCCAGGACGATGGATTGGAAGGTTCCACCTACGGCCGCTAATCTTCAGCCACCTTGCATTTCCATTTAGCCACTAAAAGGAATGTACAGTGGCTGAACACAACCCCACGATGAGAAAAAAAAAAAGACATACTCATAAGGAAATTAAATGGTTATTCAAAATGGATGAGAAAAAAAAATAAAGAAACATCATAGCTATGTAAGTATTTAAAACACTGTTAACTACACACACGTATTTTTAAAGTACTGTTAAAATGAAACAAACAAAAAAAAAAAAAACAAAACAAGCTTTACCCTCAACAAAACTGCTGAGATATGGTTAGGGAAGATCATGTGGCCAACACTTCATGAGCACAACACTGATTAGGTAAGCACCCATGTGGAGTGGCTCTTACATACAACTGTCAGGCAAGGCTGTACTACACTCTTTAGAAACAACAAGCCCATAAGATTTAATTGGTGGAGGGGAAATTACCCTACTTTTCCACTGTGATGGTGTTGGTATACCTCTGTGTTCTTGTAGTTTCTTACTGTTAATCCATCCTTGCCAAGTAATAGAAAAAAAATCAGTCAAAGTGGATTTGAGACCATTACTCCAAATGATCTTAATAAATAGGTGGAATTATGCTGCCATCTTTACTGGACCATCCTATATATGTTTAGTAAATTTGGGGTGGATATTAAGGAAAAAAAATGCTTTCTTAAAAACTGTAGGTAGCATATAACAATAGATAAGGCTGAAGGGCACAAACATGCTTACCTGTAGCCAGCTCCTGGTTGATAAGCTTCACCTGCATACTAAAGATCTGCTCCTGAGCTTTGCTGTGAGATAATTTTAGCTTCTCTCTCCGGCTTACCATGTAGCAGAGATTTCTTACCTACATTATCACAAATATGAAAGAAAAAAAAAACAAAACAGCTAAATTAACTACTATAGCTCAAGATTTAAAAGACTCCACACAAGTTATATGAATTGCATTACCCATTCAGCAACCCAAGTATGATCATAAGACTCACAAACAAAACAAATAACACACCCTCAATAAAACAGTTCAATAAGCAAATAAAAATGAATGGCAAAATACAAAAAAATAGAAGAATGTTCAAATAATCTCAGTGCGCAATCAGTTTTTTTTAGTTACAATGGACCTTTCCAAATGATAGTAGACTATCAATAACATTGAAATGGTGCCAGAATAATTGTGTCAGTATCACCAACTCTGCTCTTCAGTTCAACTAACTTACAAGTCACTGTCCCCAAATACAGAGGAAGAGTGGTGTTTGAAAAACCAAGATGGTCAGCCAAAAACAAGGTGTTAGGTTGCAGTGAATAACTGAACAAAATTGCTTAATTATGTATTATTTACTTCTAGTATTTATTTTCACTAATTACACAATAAGCTGTATATTTCGATGCTCAGCAAAATCCTATGCAGAGTGCTAATGAACATACCCGCTCAAGATCTTGGCGTAAATGCATAAACATTCTCATGCGTGTATGAATGCTATCTTCTTTAGGGTGCAAAAGTGCATTTTCTCCCGCATTGGGTGGTAACAAGGGCTTGTTAAAATTAGACTTTCGCTTAAGTTTCCAGTACTGGAAGATAAAGTCCAGGACATACTCAGGCAGGCCAAGTTCAACAGCAGTCTCTTCCACTTGTACCAGAGCAAAAAACTCTTCCTCCAATTCCTTCAGCTTCTGGGCCCTAAGACTAGTCTTCTCAGTCTCTGTAGTTGGTTTGGGGTGTGAAGGGCTTTGCCCAGGTTCTCCTGATTTAGGTTTGCTGTGCTTTAAACAGTAAGATTTGAATTTGACTTCATCCCCCTCATCCAAAATAGTCTTCATCTCCAAGTTGTATTCAAATGCACAAGTCACATGGAAAGCTGTGATACAACTTTTCACAGAGCACTGCAAGTACAAAAGGCATAATTAACATCATTTTAGCAAACTAAGACTTAAAGTTATATGTCTCACTTTTTTCTAATCATGGAAATATTTATCAAGCAAAAAACACATATAGCAAAATAATGTGAAAAACAAGTTAAAACATGCAGGCGCAAGGCAAAAAATACCCATTGTTTGTATTATATACACAGATAGGCCAAAACATTATGAACTGAGGCGTGGACTCTACAAAACCTCTAAAGGTGTCCTCTGGTATTAGAAACCAGAGGTTGTATTTATAGAACTTTACATGGATTTGAGTGTGAAAATGTGTATGCCAAAAAACAGGGAAAAAAAAAAAAATCAGATTTATAAAACTTGGCATACATACATTCCTAACTCAATCCTACCATCTATACTGTATATGTTGCATGCTAATCAAACTCATGCATGTGCAATCATGATGCTGCAGTACTTCAATTGTCTGGTATACCAGACTCCTTTCTGACACACTGAGACTCTGACATCTCCACTTTATCTGTCCATTTTACACAAAGGAACATGAAAATCATGAAAAAACATTATAGCATCTATACTGTTTAGAAGCCTGTGGATGGAGTATGGCACTGATGTCTGAAGAGGTACCAACTGGCACATGTAATGAAATGATTCATGTTACAATGAAAAGTACTGGCCACATAAAACACAGAGGGTTCAGCCAGTTACTTTACCAACATGCCAGTCACTATGTAAAGTACCGTCACGTCTGCCAAAGTTACTATGCCTCAAAATAAATGAACCATGGGTTGAGATACAATGATTGAAGGCGACATCACGGCATCACATATGACTTGTGAATTAATGGAATGTAACTACTCACATTTAACAAAAGCATTTTCATTCTCACTAGGTGCTGTTATTGCAAAATGAGTGTAAATGGCTCCAATTATGTTAGTAGAACAGGGCACTGCTGCTTTTATGTCAGTAAACTCATATTTTATGTATTTACACTCAGACCATACAAAAACTGAATGTAATGCCTCAAAGGTCAGTTAATGGCTTTCAGCATAGCAAGTATTATGGAGTGAAGACTGGCTGTGATACTGTTGACCTATTGGCCAGATCCCTGATAAGTTTCAGTAAGTAGGCAATATAAACTAATAAAACAAAATAAATGAAATAATAAACAAAAACCTAAAATATTTTTCAGTACAAAAACATAACACTGGCTCTCTTAAAAGGGAATAAAAAGCAGTCTGTACATCATATTCATTTTTGAGGTGTAGTATGTTTGTCACATCAACGCACATTATAATGGTTCACTGATATTATTATATGTGTGAGTTGTCACTTGCCTGGTTTACCTGTATTTCCCTACATTATCTAAACTGTTGTCATTTTCCAGTTCTCTGAAATGTTGTGTATGCCATGTGTCTCAGCTGCCGTAAATATATATACATTTTTACATCAAGTTTTATTTGATAAATCCTGACATTTGCATGGGAAGTTGAATTGATACATTTCAAGCCTATTTTTGTGTGTATGTCTGCTTTATAATTGAAGCTCCGGGACATTTGCAGTAGATCCACCAACTCTTTGGATACGATTCTGATCTGGGAAAACAGGATGCCAATTCAACACTATAGCTATACAGCAGGGGGCACCTGGTGCCATGACACATTACTCCCATAATCATCATTAAAAGTATCTGAAACACATGTCACAATTGCATTTCCACTGGTTCATACCAGACAGTACAGTCTTCATCAACCTCTTCCATTGAGGAACCGTGGCCACCAAATACCCTGTTGGGGAATCATAGTTTTTCCCAGCTGCTAACCATAACCACCCCACAGGTCTTTCCATTTCAGAAAAGCTCTGACCCAGTTATACGGCGATTAACAATTTATCAAAGTCACTCAGGTCATTTCATGTGCCTCTGTCTTCTGCATTTAAGTACATAACATCAGCTTAGCGTCTAATATTTCCCTGACCTTGGCATGCGTAGCTGTTATGAGATAGTCAACACCATTTACTTCACATGAGGGTGTCATAATTTAAACAGTGTATACTTTTACATTAGTATATTTTTACTTTTGAACAAAGATCCATACCTGAATGCAAGCACCTGTCTTCAGCTTACAAAGGCTGCAGACCAGTGCCCAGCGACTTGGTGGTATATGAGAAACCTTGGTAATGGGCTCCATCCTTTCTGGACAGGCAATACTGACCTAACAAGTAAACATTAATAAATAATTTTTGTTGTTATTCAAAAACAATTAATTCTTATATAACTTGACTATTCTGTACTCAGTTGTGATTGCTGACAAGAATCTAAATTACCTCTGGTATCCACAAAGCACAGCTTACGTGTGCCCACTTAGTCCCTGCCCTGGTTGCTTTCATGGCGCCACCTCTCTTTGGGCACAAAACACATTGTGGATGGATGCTTAAGACACATGTCCGGCACAACCAACTGCCTTGTGGAACTTTAACAATTCCATAGCAGGCCTAAAAGTAAAAGCCCAATGCATTATGAATTGAAGAAAAATATGGGGAACTTAAAAGAAAACATTTTGGGTTAAAACAAATGCATAAAAAAGAACCAAATATGTTATAGGCGGGCATCTCTAGACCCATGCCTATAAAAGAGAGTTTGATGACTTTTTTTTTTAAAAACTCCAGTAGCACCACAAAAATATCTGAAGGGACACAAGATGAAATTCAACACATTAACAAAAATTAATTAGGTCATGAAGTCTATTTAAAAAGACCATTTATGAATGTCAGGTCCCACTAGACACTACGCACAATTAATAATGCGACTGTATACTTAATACTTTTGATTTTGAACACATGGCCATCCATAAATGATCAAGCTTCACATCTCGCTTTCACTGCAGTTACGTTCTTTATATTACAACTGGTATTGTAATGTGACAGTTCTCTATTTAAATTTGTATATAAATAACTCTAAAAATAACTTCTAATTTCTTATATACAGGTAACACGCAATTGAAAATATGTATGTGGTAGTCAGAATTTTTTTTTTTTTTTTAAACCATTTACAAATTCATCTACCTGATGTACACAGATGTTGCACTTGTCACAGAAAACCATTTCATTGCCCTCTTCACTATCTGGAGAGCGACATACATCACAAATGACATCTTCATCATACTCTATGCCCAGCCCCTCCTCTGTTTCAATTGCATGGTTCATCTTGTCATAGCACTGACGCTCCAGAGCCTCCATTACTTTCTCCATGGTATCTTCATTTACCAGATTATATCCTAAAATATAAAAAAATAACACAGAAAGTCTATAGAGAGACTAAAGTGCTTTATTTACTTTATAGTTAAATGCACCCAATATGACAGCATATAGCACAGTGTAGTAATGTAGTAACTATGTAAATTAAAGTGGAGTTTCATTTAACAGATATTACATTGAAATATCATTATGAATTTCACACACTGAATTCTTAATTGCGTAACTGAATGTTTATAATGCAGACATGCATATTTAACAAGTGTGTTTCAAAGTTGGTATAAGTCATAAACCATAATGTGCATCATATCCAACTAAATAAAACACCTTATTGATTAATTGCAGTTTTCTTAATTAAATTTGATTAAAAGCAACAGTGAAACATGCAAAAATGTTAAAAGAAATGTAAAATGTGTACCTTTGATCAATATGTTCACATCTGGACTAAAATGAAAGCCCTGATAAATATTATTCCACAGTCACAAATCACAATGTACTTGAAGACTTCCTATCATCTGGGTAATTACTAGGATAATTATGGCCAGTATGAAGAGATTGTCATTTTTGGACAGTGTATTTACAAGTCTAACAATTAATTTTTTTTAAAATACAACATAGGAAAATATTTTAGATTCCATTATTAAGAACTAGTGGAACCATGTTACTTCAAACTGGCAACTGGAGCATATTCTGGTCCAACTGAGCACAAGCTAGGAAACAACCCTAAATGTGGCACGAGACCACTGTAGAACACAATAGAGCTCCCGATTCACTCAAACATATGATTGTGAAGGCATTTTCTCACATTAATATACATTATACGATTTCAGAAGAGATACCAAAAGCTGCTGCTACTCTGTACTCTGATACATGTCTTTCTTAATTTTGTTAGGGTTTGAATATTACAAGTTTGTTTTGAAGCTGTTGTTGTGAAATGTAACTTAAAACACTCTCATTGATGGGCAAACACTGTTAGTAGTACTATTCAAAATGTTGATAATGAAACATATTTGCTTGCCTCTACTAAGGACTAAATCGTTTCGGCCAGATTTGATTTTCTGGATGATATTTTGGCTTTAGAACCCTCAAAGGTTTATTTTCTCCAATATCAAAAAAACTGGATTTTTAATTTTTCTGCCCTACTTCGCCATCTCACCATAGTTTGCAATTAAGCTGGACACTGATTCTCTACGGTTAAAAATAACAGTTTTTTTTTTACATCTCTTCTTGTTTGAAGTCTTCTGATAAGGCTTAGGAAGAACAGAGTCTTGTTCAATTAGATCCTTGGTATTAAAATTTGCCATTGGTCCAGTTTTATATACCATTTTGGCTCCTAGCTTCATAGTATTAGGCTGACATATGAAATGACCTTACAGCAGTTAATCCCTTACATACTGTAGCTCTGATAAACACTTCTGTCATTTCTAGGAAAAGAGATTATTTATCAAACCAGATGACAACTATTTGATCATGACTGTCCCCATGATGTCTTGTGGTTATTTCTTGGACAGTACAGAATGTTGTCTAGACAGCCATATTCTGCATATATGGCAAGGCGAAGCCAGATTCTGAAACAGCATTTCTCATGCGGATGGAGCAAATTCAAGATCAACAATATTTGATTATGGCACTGCATACAGGACTAAAGACCACTGTCAATCTTTTGCCAGTTTGAGAATGCATGGTTGAGGTTGGGATTAAACAAAAATGCTGGCAGCATCAACATGTGGGGCATTCATACCTATTACTGTAGCAAACCAGCTCTTCTCAAGTGCATAAACAGAAATCTCAAACACTTAAAGATTACATTTTTTATACCACCTGTGGGAATTAAGAAGAAATGCTTTTGATTGGCACTTGCATAACTCATATGGCTTCAATATTACCAAAGATGGCATACAACCAGCCTTATAATGATATGGAGACTAAGATACAGAATACTTTGGGAATGTTTAAGACAAGAGCACATTAAGTGTGGGTATGAACCATTCATTTGTAAAATGTTTTATATGAAAATCAAATTTTCTAGTATACAGTACCAGGATTCAAATGCCTGTGCTATTCTTATCACTGTGGAGTCTGAAAGATTTACTGTTTTTCTGGACTTTAACTTTTAAGGAGTTTTATTCTACTTCAAACTGTACAATTTCCTCATAAAACTAAAACAACCTCACTAATTTACAAACTAACATACCCTCAAACTAACCTGAAACTTTAATGAAACAAATAATGGCAAAATAAAATTTTCCAATTTTTCCCAGTACAGCGGGCATGATAAATTCAAGAAATATTGATAATAAACATGAACAGGAATGAATGAGAAAGCACTATTTTTCCACTAATTACAAACAATAATAAATGCATCAGAATCAGAACTTTTAATGTTAAAAAGAACTGTAACAAAAGAGAACTTGTAAAGGGAAAATACAAGTTATATAAAAACAGAAGAGTGTAGTTCAATTTAGGAAAAATTAACAAAGTCATATGAAAATGTTTGGGAACCCCATCTCAGCCTGCATAATAATTTACTCTTTAAAAAAAAATAAATAAATAAATGAAAAAAAAAAAAGGTATGTCTTTCATTTCCTAGGAACATCCGAGTACTGGGGTGTTTTCCAAACAAAGATTTTTAGGGAAGCAGTATTTAGTTGTATGAAATTAAATCAAATGTGAAAAACTGGCTGTGCAAAAATTTGGGTACCCTTGTAATTTTGTTGATTTGAATGCATGTAACTGCTCAATACTGATTACTTGCAATACCAAATTGGTTGGATTAACTCATTAAGCCTTGAACTTCATAGACAGGCGTGTCCAATCATGAGAAAAGGTATTTAAGGTGGTCAATTGCAAGTTGTGCCTCCCTTTGACTCTCCTCTGAAGAGTGACAGCAGTGGATCCTCAAAGCAACTCTTAAAAGATCTGAAAACAAAGATTATTCAGTATCATGTTTTAGGGGAAGGCTACGAAAAGCCATCTCAGAGGTTTAAACTGTCAGTTTCAACTGTAAGGAATGTAATCAGGAAATGAAAGGCCACACTAACAGTTGCTGTTAAACCCAGGTCTGGCAGGCCAAGAAAAATACAGGAGCGCATATGTGCAGGATTATGAGAATGGTTACAGACAACCAACAGATCACCTCCTAACTCCAGCAAGAACATCTTGCTGCAGATGGTGTTTCTGCACATTGTTCTACAATTCAGAGCAATTTGCACAAAGAACATCTGTATGGCAGGGTGATGAAAAAGAAGCCCTTTCTGCACTCATGCCACAAACAGAGTCACTTGTTGTAGGCAAATGCTCATTTAGACAAGCCAGATTAATTTTAGAACAAAGTGCTTTGGACTGATGAGACAAAAATTGAGTTATTTGGTCATAATAAAAAGTGCTTTGCATGGCGGAAGAAGAACACCGCATTCCAAGAAAAACAACTGCTACTTACTGTCAAATTTGGTGGAGGTTCCATTATGCGGTGGGGCTGTGTGGCTAGGTCAGGGACTGGGGCCCTTGTTAATGTCGAGGGTCGGATGAATTCAACCCAATATCAACAAATTCTTCAGGATAATGTTCAAGCATCAGTCACAAAGTTGAAAGTTACGCAGGGGCTCGATATTCCAACTAGACAATGACCCAAAACACATTTCGAAATCTACAAAGGCATTCATGCAGAGGGAGACATACAATGTTCTTGAATGGCCATCACAGTCCCCTGGCTTGAATACTATCAAAAATCTATGGGATGATTTGAAGCAGATTGTCAATGCTCAGCAGTCATCAAATTTAACTGAACTGGAGAGATTTTGTATGGAAGAATGGTCAAAAATACCTTTTATCCAGAATCCAGACACTCATCAAAGACTATAGGAGACATCTAGAGGCTGTTATATTTACAAAAGGAGGATCAACTAAGTATTGATGTAATATCTCTGTTGGGGTGCCAAAATTTATGCACCCGTCTAATTTTGTTATGATGCACAGTGCATATTTTCTGTTAATCCAATAAACTTAATGTCACTGCTGAAATACTACTGTTTCCATAAGGCATGTCATATATTAAAAGGAAGTGGCTACTTTGAACGCTCAGCAAATGATAAAGAAAAATCCAAAGAATTAAGAGGGGTTCCCAAACTCTTTCATATGACTATCAAGAAAATGAGGGAGTGCGGAATCCATGATGAATGGTCTACTGAAAATGCAAATAGGCTTATGTGCAGATACTGAATAAAATTATAAATTAGCAATTAAAGTAGTACAAAGTAAAGAAACAGGACATTTTAGAGCATGTTAACAAAAAAAAAAGTGAGGAAGCAGCATAGATAAAATATTGATTAAATGAATATGGTTTGAGGACTAACAATAGGAAGTAAGCCCTTCTTCAGTAACACTGTACCTGACAAATTTTCGTTCCAAAATATTTCTTAACAAAGAACTATTTCTAGCAGTTATTGTTATATTTATATTCTACCATGGCATGGCTGCATTTCATGGAATCAAAAACAAGGATTTTATGAGCAGGAAGGAAACGCCACAAAAGTAAATAAAATCCTCATTACACATACAAAACTAGAAACATTCATTCATTTAAATGCTCAAATCTTTAAGTCCAAGGAGACACTGAATGAAGGCAAACCAAGACAATGGCCTTGGCATAACAAAAGTTAAAAATGGAGATAATTTGCAATAAATCAATAAGGTGTTTTAAACAGAAACATTTTTTTTTACATTTTTGCCTGGAAACTTAAAATGCAAGTATAAATAATGTACATAATTAAATATGAAAAAAGAAAAAAGGCAAGAATAATGGTCTACTACCTAATGCACTACATCTACAGCTACACAGGATAAAAAAACAGTGTAGCCTCCTGTACAGCAGTAGCAGTACACTTTTTTTCAAAAATGCAATGCACAAAATTAACAGCAGAAAAATAGTCTTCTGTATTATGATGAAACATAAGTCCTGGTAAATCAATTGTATATAGCACTTGAGTTGTGTAAAAATTGCACTTTTATCTTATTTTCACAAAAAGTTTTAAATGTTATTACATCATTTTCTATTGGGCTGGCTGTGCTTACAATGATAATAAAAAAACATTGTTTCATGATTTGCCAAAGCCAAATTGCTGTTTTCTTTTATTCAATGATAGTCTCACATTCTACACTACTACAATATATTCCATTAACAACAGTCTAGGTTCCTAATAATAAATAATTCCTAATAAAGAATAAGAGGAGAACCTAACTGATGTCTACAAATCTAGAGTAAAACTCGTCTTTTTAAAATGCAAACAAATCAGTGAAGCACGTCATATCAAATGCATAACAGCAGCTCATTTATAAGTTACAAATTACTGAATGTCCTACAAGTTGTGTCTCACAATGAAACATTTTATATGTACTAAGTCAATCTTTAAAAATGATGCTCTTATATTATGCAGAGAGTGGGTGAATACAGACATATTGAGAGCAAGGTAAATGTAAGATGATTATAAGGCTCCCTCTTTTGGGCAAAAGAAAGTTTTAACTTGTTTATTCTGTTAAATCTCTAACATAAAAAATTCTGTTAGTCTCTAATGCAGAAAGACAGCATTCTAATACATAAAATGAATTAACAGTTTTTACAATAGAAATGTAACATACTGGTGCATATTTTGAACACAGTCATTGCAAGTCTTAAATGCAATGGATGTAGTATATTTGGAAGTACTTCAAAAGAATTACAAAGCTTTCACTTATATTTAGTTGTTTCGAGTATAAAAATAATCACTATCCTGATATTTTGAAATAACTTTATTAATCTAAAAACATTTAAATGGAACACTTTAGGCACAAACCTACACAAAAAGCTAGTTATCTAAATTACTTGAAAACAAAATGTTTTATCTGCAGAGTTTGGGATTTTATCCTATGAGATGATGAATCCTACCACAAGTTTGCTGCAGACTACATTAGGTTTTTTATTGAAGATTTTTCCCCAGCCTTCATTTTTTATCCATCATTTATACCGTACATTTAAGGAACTTATATAGAGAAGTAACTTGCAAAAATGGATTTCTGCAGTGGCAGTTATTAGCTTGTGCAAAGCACGATGTTCTTTTTAAGTCAGAAAAAGACTGTTGAACAAACCATCTTCCAAAACTAAGCACTAGTCTACTGAAAACGCAAACAGATAGAATGCTAGTCAGATTTACAGCCCAGGTTTTTAAAATTTATTTCATACTTTAATTTAATCTAATAAATAATAATAATTTAATCTTCCAAAAAAGATTAAAATTCCAAAGTGTAAACTGGCAATCAGAACTTACTTGGCTTGTTTGGTCAAAAACTGTGAATACTTGTCTATTCAGGATCTGCATAATTTTGTTTTCACTTTGACCTTTTTTATAAATAGCAAACAAACCAAATTAAAAAAATATGATTTAATAAAATTAGAAGTGAATGGGTGAAGAACAGATTAATGACTTTACAGAAACTGAAGATTAAGCAAAAAAGTTAGTACCACAAGATACTTTTAGAGTTTGGGTATTATATTAACTTAACAATAGTTTCGGTAAAGTAAAAAAGGTAATAAAAACAAACACCTATACCCATCTCATCCAGTTCTACGTTAAGTTCTTGCAGCCAAAATAAATCCATGTCATCCAAGTCATAATGGCATACAGACTCAGCTAGCTCTACAATGTTCACATAACCAGTATCAACAGGATCTGGAGCAGAGCACTGAATATATTTTCTCTGACGTGTGAAGAGGTTCTCTTTTGACTTCTCTGCAACGAGCCTGTTTTTTAAAAAAAAAAAAAAAAAAACTTAGATACCGCACACAAAGAGCAACACATTCTGCAGCACTGTTATAATTCCGCTTAGTAAAATGTACAACTTACAAGTAATTTTGTAATTAGTATCAAATATCAGTGAATACGTCTTTTTCAAGTTGAATATTTATGTGAACCAGTGCTCCTAACAGACATCTGCATAAAGTGTTAAAAAAGACTGTAGAAGAAATAACTGTTGAAAGAAGACTACAATACTAAGGGCCATTTTATACGCTCAGAACACGAACGTGCACGCATCATTGGCTGCATGTGTTCCCAGTGTTCATTTGACGCGTCCTCTGAGCACATCCTCAGAAATAAACGCAATACGTGTGCAAGTTGCAGTATGAGTGTGTTCAAGTTGGAACGGTTTACTATCAACATGTGACAGCAAGACGCTTTGCAGATCCTACAGGATCAATGTGTGTGCTTTGATGTTGGAGGAATTGTTTGATAGGGTGAGCAAAATGCTGAAATGAGAAAATATTCGTGGTGCTTTACTTTTCAAGTGTCGCATATTCCCCATCATAATGACATGACACATTTTAAAGGACTCACATACCATCATCTGTGCTGGTTTTTTTGGCATCTTCACAATAGCATCAGTCTGTAATTGAGGAAGCACATCCGAGCGGTTGAGGAAAAAAAAAAAAATAATCACAAAATAGACCTTTTTACTTTGTCCCTAAAGTGGAAATTTCGGCTTGAAGCTCGAAATATCCAGTTTAATCTCACAGTTAATTTGTCATTAAAGTAGACCGTTGTAAATGTCATCTAAAAACCAAACCAGCTGCTAACTGCTATGTGCTTGTGGGGCTTCGTCCTGCACTGACAGCAGTGGCAGGCAGCAATTGCCACACTGAATACATTAAATTTATGATATTCCAGCTCTCTACACATTCACAATCCTTAGATTTATACTTGTTATCACTTTCATGATGACGTGTTAAAGCATGTATGTTACATTTCACATTTAAATCGTTAACCACACTTAAATAATGAATAATGTTAATAATTACACGTGTCGGGGCAGCACAGTGGCAGAGCAGTAGTGCTGCCGCATCGCAAGGAGTCAGGCGTTTTCACGGTCAGTTTTCTCAGTGCAGTCTATTTTCCTCCAAAGGACATGCTAAAATGACTCTAGTGTTTGTGTGTGATTGTATTCACCTTGTAATGAGCTGATGCCCTGTCCAGGTATTGTTTCTGCCTCATGCCCATTGCCTGCTGGACGCGTCCCTGAATTGACCAATGTAATCATTAAACATCCATTCTTTTCAGAGATATTCTTGCAAGGTGTCCTGAATTTAACGGATGTTTTGGGCAGTTCACAACACAGTGAAGCAAGGTTATCATAGTTTTGCCTTTTTATATTAGTTTTCATTTCTATATTATTTCTGATCTTACTTGGAAATTCAGTTTAGTTTTAGTTTTCCTTCATCGTGTATTTTTTAATTTCGTTTTTATACAACAAAGACATTTCTACTTTGTTTTAGTTTCAGTTTTAGAAATTATGTCTAGTATACAAATTATGGTATGGTTAAAGAGCTACGGTACTATGGAGTTTAGTTTTGTGTCACAGTTGGACAGAACTGTACACTTAACATGTTAGTAAAAGCTTACTACACCACATGGTTTAAAATCTGGTTTTGTTTTTGTCTGATAAAACCAAACAATCAAAGCCAGATACTCAATATGAACAATTTTATAATTTTTTTTAATATTTTCTATGTCATTTGTGCTGAACAAATGTGGGCTGCCTGTTAACATGTTTCATCTTTTCCTTTTCTTGCCCAGAACAGGCCAATTTGTGATGAAATATAGGTGAATTTTAAAGCTTGATGTTTTTTTTTCCCTCTAAATGCCTACAGCACACAACATGTCCTGCTCGAAGACAATGTGCTTACAATTAATGCCTTCAATATTGTATTCAAAAATCTCTCATACTGTTGTTATTTTCTACAAGCCATATTGATCTCTGATTCCATCTCAGGTACATACAATTAATTGACAGAACTTTGCCACCTGCAGGCCTGAAAAGATAAAGAGTAAAAAAAAAAAAAAAAAAGGTGTAATCATGAAAATCATGGGGGCTTAGAAAGAACAGGGCTCTTAGACTTGAATCAGTGTACAGACCCCACATTGCTGTATTAAGGGAAACAAAGAAAATATATTTATTTTCTAAACTCTCTTATCCAGAGCAAGATCACATGAAACCTGGAGCCTATTCCTGCAGCTCTGGATGCAAGGCAGGAAAAATCCAAGAACATGGTGCCTGCCTACTGCAATAATACTTTACGACGTGGGATGCAAAAGTTTGGGCAACCTTGTTAATAGTCATTATTTTCCTGTATAAATCGTTGGTTGTTACGATAAAAAATGTCAGTTAAATATATCATATAGGAGAGACACACAGTGATATTTGAGAAGTGAAATGAAGTTTATTGGATTTACAGAAAGTGTGCAATAATTGTTCAAACAAAATCAGGCAGGTGCATAAATTTGGGCACCGTTGTCATTTTATTGATTCCAAAACTTTTAGAACTAATTATTGGAACTCAAATTGGCTTGGTAAGCTCAGTGATCCCTGACCTACATACACAGGTGAATCCTATAATGAGAAAGAGTATTTAAGGGGGTCAATTGTAAGTTTCCCTCCTCCTTTAATTTTCTCTGAAGAGTAGCAACATGGGGGTCACAAAACAACTCTCAAATGACCTGAAGACAAAGATTGTTCACCATCATGGTTTAGGGAAGGATACAGAAAGCTGTCCCAGAGATTTAAGCTGTCTGTTTCCACAGTTAGGAACATATTGAGGAAATGGAAGACCACAGGCTCAGTTCAAGTTAAGGCTCGAAGTGGAAGACCAAGAAAGATTTCGGATAGACAGAAGTGACGAATGGTGAGAACAGTCAGAGTCAACCCACAGACCAGCACCAAAGACCTACAACATCATCTTGCAGCAGATGGAGTCACTGTGCATCGCTCAACCATTCGCGATTTTACACAAGGAGATGCTGTATGCGAGAGTGATGCAGAGGAAGCCTTTTCTCCGCCCACAGCACAAACAGAGCCGCTTGAGGTATGCTCAAGCACATTTGGACAAGCCAGCTTCATTTTGGAATAAGGTGCTGTGGACTGATGAAACTAAAATTGAGTTATTTGGGCATAACAAGGGCGTTATGCATGGAGGAAAAAGAACACAGTATTCCAAGAAAAACACCTGCTACCTACAGTAAAATATGGTGGTGGTTCCATCATGCTGTGGGGCTGTGTGGCCAGTGCAGGGACTGGGAATCTTGTCAAAGTTGAGGGACGCATGGATTCCACTCAGTATCAGCAGATTCTGGAGACCAATGTCCAGGAATCGGTGACAAAGCTGAAGCTGCGCCGGGGCTGGATCTTCCAACAAGACAACAACCCGAAACACTGCTCAAAATCCACTAAGGCATTCATGCAGAGGAACAAGTACAACGTTCTGGAATGGCCATCTCAGTCCCCAGACCTGAATATAATTGAAAATCTGTGGTGTGAGTTAAAGAGAGCTGTCCATGCTCGGAAGCCATCAAACCTGAATGAACTAGAGATGTTTTGTAAAGAGGAATGGTCCAAAATACCTTCAAACACAATCCAGACTCTCATTGGAACCTACAGGAAGCGTTTAGAGGCTGTAATTTCTGCAAAAGGCGGATCTACTAAATATTGATTTCATTTCTTTTTTGTGGTGCCCAAATTTATGCACCTGCCTGATTTTGTTTGAACAATTATTGCACACATTACACATTCTGTAAATCCAATAAACTTCATTTCACTTCTCAAATATCACTGTGTGTGTCTCCTATATGATATATTTAAATGACATTTTTTATCGTAACAACCAACATTTTATACAGGAAAATAATGACTATTAACAAGGTTGCCCAAACTTTTGCATCCCACTGTATATGCAGTATGTGTGACATGGCTGATATTAAGAACAAAAAGAGAATGGTGTTTCAACTATTTTTTGAGAGCGAGGGAAAGATTGAAGAGGGAGACAAATACTTTAAAACATAATTCTGCCTCTGGATTATTTTCGCAATATCAGGTACTTTGACCTATGAATATAAAACTAAAAAAGTTAAATAAATAAACATAGAATAATTACAAAAACACATGATCAGATTTAGTTTTTCACCAGTCGGCAGACTCTCTAATGAACTACAGGTAGGTAGGTCAAGAGATGTTGCCAGCTCATGAGTTTTACAAGGTTTGTATCGCTTCATTAGTAAACAACCTTTTTAAAGCAAAAGTGATTGGTCAGCAACAATATGTTGATCTTTCGATTAGTGCCGTTTTATTTTCAAGAGGCAGGTGAATCATTGTCAACAAAATATAGACACTTGAGAAATAAACAAACGTTACTCACTTGTGATTTTTCTGTCCATACAGTAAAGGTTATGTTGACCAGCACATTCTGACTTTAGGCATTTGAATTACATCTTGATATACAAGACGTGCAAAGAAATATGAAATTTCACTATAACAGATATCGGACTCAAGCAGAATGGAATTTTGCTTAGTGTGTTCAGCTTTATTAATTGCCTTGTACATACTGTATCTTGGGCTTAGTCAGAATTACATCTAACATGCAGTCATTTATGAAAAGACTGAAATTCTATACGGGATTATCTGTATCTAATACTTCTCCCTTGTAACCCTGGAGATCCAGTGAACAGCAGCTTTGAAAGTTGTTGAGCACATTCAAAGCAAAATCATCACCTTGGTATGCTTCACTAACACTTGGACCAGAATTTATCATGCTGTCACTATCAGCCCCTGAAGAACTGTCACTATTCTCACATAGTAAATTGCATTATGCGCCCATATTCAGCTTGCTCTGTCACGTTAATGCTGTGTGAACACCTGCCCTCTGTCACCAGCCGCCGATCACTGGATGAATATATGCATGGTGGATGACTTTCTGTTTTAGAGTTAAAAGTTACAAGGGTTAAAAGACTAACGGCAGGAATATTTATCAAAAACCAAATATTAAATTCTTTATATGTTGATTAATTTGGGACCCTTACAGCTCAGGTTAGCCCTTGTGTAAGTCTGGCTATTATGAAAACTAAAAATATTTTTAGAAAATTATTATTTTATCTCAGTCTTTTGAGCTACTTTAATAGTTTTGTTTAGTTTAATTATTTTAGTTCAGTTCCCAAAAATGTTTTTTTATTAATAGTTTCAGTTTTGATTTTAGTTTTCATTAACAATAACCTTGCAGCGAAGCTGAACGTTGTTTTCTCACCGTGAGGATATCTTGTTGCACTGCCATCTGGTGGAATCTTCCAGATTTACATAAAGTACATGCACAAGTATAAACAGTACACCACTTGTGTAGCAGAAGCATTCGCAGGAGCAAGTGTCGTGTTGTGTGAAGTATAAATCCAGTCTTAAAGTAGCCAATTTCTTAAAATGAGCACAAACAAAAACTAGCTTCAAATATGAAAAAGGAAAAAAAGGCCAAAACATAATACCAAAAACATTCCCCCACAAATTGCTTTTAGTGGATGATTATATAGGATTTAAAACACACACACACACAAAGCCACAATATCATAAAAATGCATTGTCTTTAAAACATTTTAGAAAACATACCTGAGAGATGCCTGTGGAATAGTGTCTGGACTGGCAGGAACCTGCACCCCTTTCTCCCACTCCTCCTTCCAAGTGTCTGCCAAGAGGTAGTAATCATCAGGGTTAATGTAGTGAGAGTCCGGAAGCTTCATGGCACTAATCAGGTCTTTTCTAAACACCTGAGGCAACAAGAATAAAACACAAAGGAACTTTCAATGAAAGTCCAGGTCGTGGCAAATTTTCAAGCAAACACGTTGAGAGTGATTTGCTTGGGCAATGTGTGAACAGGATAATTTTATTACATTTTTTCAACCATATTTTTCCGGATCTCGACTTTTGATGGATTAGACACTAATATTAGAGCATAACCAAGGTTAGGACTATTTCCCGTTTGGGGAACTATAGTCTCTAGTGGTTTATGGTGTAGACGTTGAGGACAGAATATGTTGCAGCCAGAAGAACAGGCACATCCAAATGTCCTAACTGTCCTCTTCCAAACAAGCTCTCTGCAGAGGTGGACTTCAAGTATTTTGGGTTATTGATCAAGAAAGTGTGCAGGGAGGATTTGGAGACTGACCTATAAATTAGATAACTGGTAGCACTTTTGTAAGTATACCATTGAACTTGAATTAACCATAAACTTTTAAAATACCCAAATTTACTTCCCCTTTCTCATGTATGGTCACAAGTTTTGGATAGCATTTATAAACGGAATCAACATGGCTTCTTTGCTGAAAACTTTTCAATCAAACTTAAAACTATCCAATGATTTTTAAACATAAAAGCAACTATAGAAGGGTAGAAAGGTAATGTAGACTACTTAACTGTCATTTGTGATGTCTATAAGAAAAGTTTGCAAGCACTCAATAGGGAAATGAAGAAAACTAAGAATCTTACTTTTCTAACTTTTCACAAGCTCCACCACTTATAGATTCATTAATCCTTCCATTTTAGCTTCTTGAGAAGAAGTTCTTTCAAAGAAGAACTTTATTGAGTCTGCGTTTTTTTCAGTAATACTACTGTAATATTACTGGGATCACTGACAACATTTTGAAGTTTTAATCTTATCAACCAGTTCACCCCAAAAATCATTTATTTAAGGCTGGGATAAGCAATGTCAGTCCTGGAGGCCCGCAGTAGCAGCAGGTTTTTGTTCCAACCTAGTTTCTTAATAAGAAGTCAATTATTGCTAATTAAGCACTTCTCAAATGATAATTTTACTGCTTCATTTTGGTGGTCTCACTTGTCAAGGTTGCCCACCCTTAATTGCTCATTTCAGTCTTAAACAGCTGCATTCAGTGTTTTCTACAGTTCCTTGTTAGTAATAAGATCTAAATGACAAAAGAGCTAGCTGTTTTCCATCTAACTTGTTTTCATTTATACCTGTGTGGATTCACCAGCTACAATTTGGTTTAATAAAACACAAGAGAAAAATGTGACAGACTGAAAGTTATAATTTTTAGGCTTCAAATCATTTGGATTTCATTAGAAGGGAAAAATCTATAATAGAAGAACTTTACATTACAGACTAACATACCATAAAGTTAAGCAAGGTCTGAGACTGACAACCATTGATTTCTAATTAAACAATTGGGTTTGAACGAAAACCTATAGCCGCTGCAGCCCTCCAGAACCAATGTTGTCTATTCCTGACCTAAGGATGTCTCAATTTTTTTAATAAGAAATTCTTCACTTCTGTTTCAACAAATGTTCTTAAACATTATAAAACAATACTTTGTTGAGAATCTTCCCTATTTGTATGAAAACTATCGTTAACCCTTTACAGAGGAAAAGTAGCCTTGAATAACTAAGTCTATTTCAAACTTCCCTTTTTCAGTAAAATAACTGAAAAAGCAGTGCCTATTCAGGTAAATACAGTATTAGTGGAAATATCAGCTCTGATTTAGAAGTTACAGCACTGAAAGGTTATATTAGCACTGAAATGACTCAATAAAACAAATTTAGCTTTTGCAGATTCATATTCAGCCATGAACTATGCTGCTTTGCTAGTCCTGCATTTAGTGCTGGTCAAACCCAATATGTAGCCCTAGATGGTGGAGGGTACGCCCCTCCTGGTGTCCTACATGACATCAGGTTTATTAAAGGTAATACAGAGCTTTGTTACAGAGTGCGGTCGGAATGGAATAGCTTACATAAAAGTATAGGCTGAAAAGAAAAAAAAAAACCAGTGAGGACATTTTCTGCTTTTAAATCAAAATGTTCAAGTCCATGTGACTCAATCTAACTTTTCAGCTTGCAGTAGGTCAGATATTAGCAATATTCTTGATCATCTTCAGTACGAGAATTTTGCACAAGAATCATGATTTGTTACATATGAAATAAGAGGTACAACACATTTCCTCTATAAGTTTTCAGTTTATAGAAAAGACAGTTTTAAAATTTAGAGAAAGAAACAAAAGCTTGTAAAACGTCTGCAGACTCAGCATTGTGAAGCTATAGAAGTCCTATTTGGCACATGTTAACAGAGATTAATGCTGTATAAAAAAAAATTAACTTAGCAAAATCAGCTAAGATACACACCAGATCTGTGCAGAAATAAGGGAAGGGTTGATCTACTTGAAGGTTAAAATATGCCTTTAATAATAGTTTCAAGTCATTTATTAATAGGAACATAAGTCCAACTAAATATAAAATACTATTATAAATTTGTAATTGTCAGAAACTGAAACATAATAAGCAAGCTGTGGCATGATTAACACTGACAAAACATAACAACTCTGATAATTTT
Source organism: Polypterus senegalus (assembly GCF_016835505.1). Classification (NCBI taxonomy): domain Eukaryota; kingdom Metazoa; phylum Chordata; class Cladistia; order Polypteriformes; family Polypteridae; genus Polypterus; species Polypterus senegalus. Next base: position 141,963,066 of record NC_053155.1, on the reverse strand, counting down.
GGACATTTTTCCTCTTTTTTTTTTTTTTTTAAGATCAAAAAAGTAATGATCTACAAAATAAGCTATTGAGTAAGATATCACAGCAAAGCAAACAGAGTAAAGTTTATCCCATTCAGTTAACAAGTTACTAGTAATACTGTTTCTGAAAGCTAAAAAACTTGATCTACCAAAAACACTTTATCAGGCATTCTTTAGTGTTGTTAAGATACCGGTAAATGTTTTAGCTAAAAGAATAGTGTTCCCTTCTATAGTATCTGTAAATCAATCTGTACTTATCAAAGACAACCCACCCAGTATGAAATTTTTGAAAACTGTTTAAAATCGTCTCCTAAATCTCAGCCTCCAGAGGCTCTGTTAGTGAACCACTTTAATTCATTTAATCTTCATTTGTATCTAAAATTAATCAAAAAAGAAAAGGCCTGAAAAAGAGGCACTCTTTACATGGACAATATAGTGTTCTGTATCTCAGACCCAATCTCATATTTGCCATTTAGTCTACGAAGCACATTTTATACAAATTCTAGGTTCAAAATTAAATTCCCATATATACTCGCAGATAAGACAAGAATTTTACAGTAGAGAAATTAGTCAAAACAGACCAAAAAAATTGTGTTCAGATTATCTGTGGACCTGAGCTCAATATATATATTTTTTTAAATATTATTCACTTCAAGTGTATGAAAAGGCCCCAAAATTCCTATACGAAAGTAACAATAAACACCTCATGCTTCCCTATAGAATAAATTGGAACTGGAAAATGCCAAATTTATCCTTTAAGTAGTTTTGTTAGTTAATATATTAAAGTGCGATAATTTTATATCATTTACATGCAATAAACAAGCTACGTAGAAACATTAACCAAATGTATTCCTTACCTCAGCCGGTTTCTTTGGCTCGTTGATCGATGTACCCGTTTTGCCAACATATTTACCAGATGAGAAGGATGTGGAAGGGCCTACAAATGTTGAAGAGGAATTACTTTAAAAAGCAAGAAGAATAGTAAGATAGGTTTACAGCATTTTATCTATTCATTTTACACACTCACTTCTTTTGGAATGCTGTTATTTCACAAACTAGGCTCATCACTTTCTGTTATGGCAATAATATATATCAGGGGTCTCCAACACGTCGCTCGCGAGCTACCGGTAGCTCGTAACCCCTTTCCAAGTGGCTCGCCAAAGGGTTAATGAATCCTACATAAATTTGAAAACTTGATTAGTCAAATTAGGGGTGGGCGATCTTTCCAAAAAAAATCATATCAAGATCCTTTTAATACAAAATCACAATCCATAATCTGAATTGCAATTTATCTTTTCAATGTGGCATACACTTAAGAGAATATCCGGACTCAAACTCATGAAGAGCTAAGTAACACTTTATTTTAAATATCAAACAAAGTTGAATTCAATTGTTCTTTTATTCGCTAGCTAAGCGGAGTTAAGGTACATGCCCCGAAGCTGGAGAGTGAGTGAGGAAGGCCCCTCCCCTTGGCCTGCTGTGTGTTTGTCGGATTCGCACAAATAAATTGGTACCACAAGCTAACCATGATACATAGCGAAATGAGAGAAGTTGCAAAATCAACTGGAATGTTCAAGCAAATTATAGAAAAAAACCCCAATCTAAATCCGTTAAGTAGTTCTCATGAAAAGCAGAAAAACATACAGACATTGGATTTCATATATTATATATTAGTAAACCTTCAAAGTAATGTGCAGTTAAAGTCTCAACAGCATTCTCAGCATTTCTGGAGCTTAGTAGAGCCAGATAACTATAAGAATCTTCACCAAGCAGCTCTGAAAATGTCTGCTTGTTTAGGTCTACATACCTCTGTGAGTCTGCCTTTTCAGACATGAATATCATGAAATCAAAGTTCAGAACAAGACTGACAGATGAACATTTAAATGATTCGATAAGAGTGAACCTAAGTGGCTACACTCCACCATACACTCCTCTTGTTGACTCCATGCACTGCCAGTCATTTGACGAACTAAAAAGCACATCACACATGCAACTGGACTTGTGAATACTCTTGTGAAGTGAAACAGTGAAATGTAACAAAATGAAAAATGAATAAGTAAAATATGTGTATTTGTAATTGCATTGTTTTGTTTTGACAGCATTCATGTTTAATTAAATAGTGTGAGATTCACTAGAAAATGCATAGACATACAAAATGCACTTGCAGGTGAACTAAATAATTTTTGTGATGTTTTAATGCAAAATGTGAGTTGTGGACACCAACATTTTGTAAATGTTCAGGCAAAACAAGCTTATTCAGTTTGTTTGGGTTGAAATAAGCTATGAGAATAAACGTTATAAAACATGAGTACCTCTCTGCCATTTTCATTTTGTACAAGTAGCTCTCAGGGGGAAAAAAGGTTGGAGACACCCCCGACATATATACAGTATTTAAAAACTTACTCAAAACTCAAGCAAAAGTGGATAATAAAAAAAAAAACAAACACACAAAAAGGTGCCACATATTTCCAGTATCACTGGACTGCAAAAAGCTTGACTGCTGCTCAATGTGCCAGGAGCCATGTTGTTAAGTGATCACAAATATACAACTGTGGTAACGGTGATTATTGTGCTGAGTAGTACAACATTACTGTCTAATTTGTTATTATTCTATGTTATTTAGGAAATATTAAATATTAAAAAAATAGTTATGGTTATTTGTGGCTTTATTTATACATTCTGCACAGTATGTATAGATGTCGGGTCCAGTGGTGTAGCAATGGACTGTGCAGATTGTGCAAAGCACAAGGATCTGTGAGCTTGGAAGGCCTACTCTGGGCTGTACAGATTTTTATTTTTAATTACTTAACTGAAACAGTGGTTTCACAGTCACGAAAGGGATGTGCAGTCAGGGGAGGCAGATGCGGCACCTGTCATCATGAAAAGTAAACACTGGGTTTATGCACGTAGTTGTCACGTGCCTGTTGCCGTCTCTCTGTTTGTCGCCAATATAATGTTTGCAGACATGTTTATTATACTCCCTGACTTTCCACACTCTGGCTAATATCTTTAATGAATGTGTGTGAAGATTTAGTCTTGCTGATTGGACATAAAACCGCAGTGAAAAAGGTACAAGCTGAGGCAGACAGTTCCGTGCCGCACTTGAGGGGGCGGATGTGAGCCCAACAGGTTCTTGTTGCTGCTGCTCTTCTCTGCATATGTTCCAGGTGCCAATAAGTTAGCGATATCAAAGTCAAGGGCACTGAAGTGGTCCGGTTATTTTTATTTTTTGTTCCGACTGACTGACAAAATGTAAGATTAACATTTTTAAAACTAAAGGAAAATAAGGAGGACTTTTACAAGAAAGTTAGAGATTTTTGTGGAGAAGGATAGGCGTATGCACTTCATTTATAAATAAAGGTAAGACCATAAACAGTTTTCAATTTTATAACAAATGGGATCAGACTAAGAAAAAAAAAATATCCAATATTTAAATTGTGACCTTAAATAAAATATTCTTTTGTTTTCTTATCCTTTTGTTGAACAGTGTATTAAAATTGAATAAAGCGTCAGAATTAAAAGCTTTTTAAAACAACTAAATATTTCAATTAAGGTCAAAATTTAAATCCATTTTTGTACACCACTCAATACTTTCACTTGTATTGAATGAATATTAATTGTGGAATTACAACAGCAAATTTAGAACACATGGAGGGTGCAGTGCAAATGTTCTCGCACTGCTCTAAATGTATCATACTTTCTTAGCCAAATATGTACCTTACCTATGTGTGTGTAAAGAATTCTGAGGCAAGATGAAACATAACCAGTAGTCAATCTGCAGGCCGTCAACTGAATAGGAATAAACCAGTCCTTTGGGTATATTTGTAAATCCAACTCTAAAGGAGTCAGTCCCTCACCGGCCATGAACCTCACTGCATGTCAGGATGTTCAATGTCGTTATCATAAACTCTGAACTCAATGGCCAACAACGGATGGTATGCTGCCGCCGTTCTTCTCGTTGAACGCCATACTGTTGCACAGACATTTCACCGGCGTTTTCTGCTCAAATGTTGTCATTTCGTGCATGTTTTAAATCTATCCTGTCAACCAAGTTTTCAAAGTATCTGAACTGTTGCTGATAGATCATTGTGCATTGTCGTCTACTTCCAGTGATGTTTGCACGGCTTAAATGTTACTGCTGTCTGTACCAGTGCTGTCGCGCTGTGTGAATGACCATTGTCCAAGTTAAAACTCATCAAAAATTACCTCAGATGCACCACATAGCAAGACAAGCTTAGTGGCTTGGTTGTACTTTTAATCGAAAATAAGCATGCTAGACAGCTTGACTCGTCAAACATTTTTAGGCTTTTGCAAAACAGAAGGCATGCAAGTGAGTATTTTAAGGTACCCGCTGTGGCAACCCCTAACAGGAGCAGCCAAAAGAAGAAGTGATATTATAAGTAATATGATTTGTGACTTGTCAGTCAGATCCATTTTTGTAAGCTTTAACGGTTTAACACATCTATAATCTGTTTTATTGTGTACCTTAGTATGTCTTAGTGGCCACATTATGATGTCTATTTTCTCAGAACTTGTGTAAAACAGGTAGATTGTGTACTAGTATCCTGTTAGCCTGTCTTGTTTAAATTTGCTACAAATTGAAATTGTTTCATTTTATAGCACAGAACAGTTTCTACCTTCTAGCTTGTATTACATTTTAATCATCTTCTTTCACAAAGTTGTCTTGGAAAAGTAAGCAGGTCCACATTTTACATATGTTTATGTACGACTACTACTACTACCCACACCTCCCACATTCCATTCTCACAATTAATTTATTTTTATTACAGTGGCTGTAATAAAGCAATTTAAAAAGTTATTACAAATTTCATTTAGAGACCCGGTTTGTTTTTCACCAGCGTGACACCAATGCCCAGCAGGCCCCTAGGATCTAGTTGCGAATTAATTACCAACAGTTATGCTAGACAGGAGGGGTCCACCTCAGTGCGCTGCACAGGGGACTTCAGCAAGCTAGCTACGCCACCGGTCGGGTCACTAAACATCTGAAGTATATGTATATAATAGTGTCTCTGGGAAGTTCCATGTATAACTGGGTTAAGAAAACTCCAAAAACCCGCAATCAGTAGAAACATTAAGTGACACAGAGCATCACTCAAGCCCAACAGTCTTGATAAGCTGGTCTTTCTATCCCCAAATCTGTGACAGTTCTCTGAATACTGAATTAATAAAAGCACATGATCTCTACGTCTGCACAACAAGTAGTACTAAAGTATCTGTTTGAGTAAGGAGTTTTTGGTGGTTGGTCCAGAAAAAGATAGTTATAATATTATTTTGCAGGGATTTTTTATAGTTTATAATAAACTGCTCAAAAAAATTAAAGGAACACTTTGAAAACACATCAGATCTCAATGGGAAAAAGAAATCCTCCTGGATATCTATACTGATATAGACTTGGTAATGTGTTAGGAACGAAAGGATGCCACATCGTTTGATGGAAATGAAAATGATCAACCTACAGAGCCCTGAATTCAAAGACGCCCCAAAAATCAGAGTGAAAAAATTATGTGGCAGGCTAGTCCATTTTGCCAAAATTTAATTGCAGCAACTCAAAATTGTACGCAGCACTTTGTATGGCCCGTATTCTTGTATACATGCCTGACAACATCGGTGCATGCTTCTAATGAGATGACAGATGGTGTTGTGGGGGATCTCCTTCCAGATCTGGACCAGGGCATCACTGAGCTCCTGGACAGTCTGAGGTGCAACCTGGTGGCATTGGATGGACCAAAACATAATGTCCCAGAGGTGTTCTATTGGATTTAGGTCAGGAAAGTGTGGTGGCCAGTCAATGGTATCAATTCCTTCATCCTCCAGGAACTGCCTGCATACTCTCACCACATGAGGCCAGGAATTGTCGTGCACCAGGAGCCACTGTACCAGCATAGGGTCTGACAATGGGTCCAAGGATTTCATCCTGATACCTAATGGCAGCCAAGGTGCCTTTGTCAAGCCTGTAGCGGTCTGTGTGACCCTCCATGGATATGCCTCCCCAGACAATCATTAACCCACCACTAAACTGCTCATGCTGAATGATGTTACAGGCAGCATAATGTTCTCCATGGCTTCTCCAGACCCTTTCACTTCTGTCACGTGCTCAGGGTGAACCTGCTCTCAACTGTAAAAAGCACAGAGCACCAGTGGTGCATCTGCCAATTCTGGTATTCTATGGCGAATGCCAATCGAGCTGCATGCAGCTGGGCAGTGAGCTCAGGGCCCATTAGAGGACATGGGGCCCTTGGGTCACCGTCATGAAGTCTTTCTGGTTGTTTGGTCAGAGACATTCACACCAGTGGCCTGCTGGAGGTCATTTTGTAGGGCTCTGGCAGTGCTCATCCTGTTCCTCCTTACCCAAAGGAGCAGATACTGGTCCTGCGGATGGGTTATAGACCTTCTATGGCCCTCTCCAGCTCTCCTAGAGTAACTGCTTGTCTCCTAGAATCTCCTCCATGCACTTGAGACTGTGCAGGGAGACACAGCAAACCTTCTGGCAATGACATGTATTGATGTGCCATCCTGGAGATGTTGGACTACCTGTGCAACCTCTGTAGGGTCCAGGTATCGCCTCATGCTACCAGTAGTGACACTGACTGTAGCCAAATGCAAAACTAGTGAAGGAACAGTCAGAAAAGACGAGGAGGGAAAAATGTCAGTGGCCTCCACCTGTTAAACCATTCCTGGTTTGGGGGCCATCTCATTGTTGCCCCTCTAGTGCATCTGTTGTTAATTTCATTAACACCACAGCAGCTGAAACGGATTAACAACCCCCTCTGCTATTTAACTGACCAGATTAATATCCCATAAGTTTCATTGACTTTATGCTATACTCTGATTAAAAAGTGTTCCTTTAATTCTTTTGAGCAGTGTATATATAAATAAAAGCAAATTCTCTTTCTGGAAATTGTTTGTCTGGATAAATTTTGAAATACAGTGTATAGTTTGCAATACACCTTTTGACAGAGTGCTGGTGCTCTGGAGGCAAAGTTGTATTATCTTTATTAACATATATTTAAATATCGATACAGTAAACATCATAATACCATGATATACTGGATAATTATCGTGATATTGAATATTGCTCAGCACTAGTATCAACTCCAAACAATAGATGCTTAATGTGCGCAGAGAAGTACAAGCAGTCAAAGACATCTGCTGCCCTTCTACTCCACAGGAAGTTTCTTTCTTTAGCTCACCTTAGGACATCTGCATTACGGTATGACATGTGTACCACACAGTCAAACTCCCCAGCACAGGTTGCACTGTGCCTGAGGGTACTTGACTCCAGAAGCGAGAGCTCCGCACGGAAGGGGGATGCTGGGTGAATGATCGGAAGACAGTGCAAATCACATGAAAATGTTTTTGTGCATTGCTTCTTGAAATATCATTCAAAAGGTGTAGTTTTGACATTAAGACTTTATAATGGACAGTAGAAAATTATGAAAACTGTGAGACCTGAAAGTGATACAAACTTGTTCTATAGTATCAATCTGTTGTTATAACATTGTGGCTTATCATCATATTACCATTAATGTAATGTGATGTGACTGTTACTGTAATGCAGAGTGGTTTGTCATGGTGAAATGGCATTTTGTCACAAACATAATGTATTAAAAGGTGTACTTTAATTTATGATGTTCTGAAATGTTTCTTCTTGTTTGCAATCACCAGGTATGAGTTAATACTGTATTTAGGTTAAATTTAAGTTAGTTGAGACTACCTTGTTTTTCATACAAGTTTAATATTGTTCCAAAAGAAACCACTAATTAATATAAACAAAAATCATTAATGCAGACATATGTTGTAGCCTGCAGGGACTACTAGAATCATCATATTGGTGTGACTGAATGAATCAAATTAAAAATGAAGCATTTATAAAGTGCTTTAGAAGAGGAGAATTCATAATACTGAGATACAGTGAAACCTTGATTATTGGTTAGTTGATTAACCATTAGTGCCAAAAAAAATTGCACACACCAGTGCCTATTTACTACTGTACTACTTAAGTCAAGCTTCAAACAGCCAAGATCCAAAGTGTATTTTGCTTTATGCATTTTCCCCTACATTAACATAAAATGAATGGAGCTTATGTACATCTTCCAATATTGTGTGTGTACTACTGACTACCAAAAATATACATTTAAATATGGTAGTGGTGGAGAAGCACCAAAGAACATATGAATAAGTTAAACAATAAAATTATGTTTAATAAATTAATTTTAGCAGCTAAAAATGTAATTGAATCATTTAGACCACCCACCATTAATAGCTCAAATAAAGAAGTGATTAAAACTATGTTTGCTCAGTAAATTTAGGATGTAAAAAAATGAAAGATTTTTTGAATAGTGCTACTTGGTACTCACTTTCATTGTCGGAACTGTCACTGCTGGTTATTGTCCTTTGACGTTTCATCCTTGTACATCCTAAAAATATTTTTACAATAGATTAAAATCATAAAGTACACTTTATACAGATATACAACAATTTTAGTTTGCTTGACTTAATAGTTTTTTTTTTTTTTAAAGACCAACTTAAAAATACAAACAATAAAGATAAAATACTCTCAATTGGTTTGGTAACCCTACTTAGGCCAGTTTTTCACTTTGTTGTTAAATGACTAACCACCACAATCCCATTATGTACAGTATATACAAGCATACAAACATGCACAAGTAAACAACTTTAACCTCAAAATGCACCCAGAGTGAAAGGAGACATACTTTATGGAAAAGGATAAACTTGTAAACTGGTATTCGATATTATATTTTACATTTTTTTTAGGATGAAGTTGGAGGTGTGACTATTTAACTAAAAGTACAACGCTAATTGCTTCCAAATGATTGAATAAGAAAATGATGAGCAAATCACCCGAGGATGATATTGAGGGACTAGGTCACTGCTCCATAGACTGTACTAACTTCTGTGTTCACTGTGCGGTACCCTCACAAATGGTGTGTTGCTTTCCAAACAAGTCTTGGGTTACTAAAGATGCTAAAGAGTCTCCTGAATGAGAAGAGAGCATTCAAACCTGATAACAAAGAGACTGTGAAGGATGTCCAGCAAGTGCTCAAGTAAAAGCTACAGTAAGTGAAAAAAGGGGAGCTAGAACAGAAAAAACACTCTCTCAATATAACAGGAAAAGTAAGCTGTGCATAATTATTAGACTGAAGCAATTCAGGGTCCAAGTGTCAGAAGTGGGCAAAGTTAATACCCTGAACTAATTTTTGATATATTTTTCCCTCCCACTGCACCCCGACCCCCTGAAACCCCCCATCAACATCTACAACCACTCCATCTGCAGTGTCCAGTGATGAATCTGCCTCTCATCATTAGTTTGGGCAGTTCATAACGTATGGCTAAGTAAGGAGACAACTGAAGAGGCTAGAAAAATTAAAAACGGTGGGTCCAGATGGAGTCAGTTCTCAAGTTCTTAAAAGCCTGTTTTTGATCAAGTCTTGTGGAAGCCTCTGTTACCTGTTCAGTCTGTCATTAAGGCTGCAAATATGACTCTGCAGTGGAAACCATTCTGCATTGCTCCAGTTTTCAAATTCAGAGCTCATAAAACCATATAGCCGTCCCTGTAAAGGGGTGAACTCATAGATATGCCAGTGGATACGGCTATAGTGTCCTGGATAATGTACTGTAAGGGACATGCAGTTTTTGAGACTCAAGGACTGTGTATCTCATTATAGATATGAGCAAAACTCAAATCTTCCTCCTTCTCTTCACTCTGTACACCTCAGACTACAAATACAACACCAAGTCATGTCACTTGCAAAAATTATCTGATGATTCAGCAATGTATTAAGTTGGGGGAATGAGACCAAGGATATGAATCAGATAGAGAACTTTGTTTCTTGGTGCAGAAAGAACCGTATGTAACTTAACATCAGCAAAACCGATTATTCAGAGTTGATGTAGAGATGGTGCACTGCTACACATACTTTGGGTGTCACAACATTGACAGGCTGGACTGTCAATTTTTTAAAACAGAGAAACTATATAAGAAAGGGCAGAGCAGGCTTATTTTTTTCATGACACACTCCCTTAATGTGAGTGGAGAAATCCTTCACATATTTTACAACTCTATAAAGGTCAGTGTGATTTATTTAAGCTGTGGTGAGCTGGGCCAGTAACATCACTTCAAGAGAGGCTCACAATCAATAAGCTAATTAAAAAGGGTAGTTACAGGTAGTGGAAGAGCGAATGAAGACAAAAGTAAGACCCATTATGAATAATGCTGCCCAGTTTCAGCCAAAGAACTATTTAGCAGAAGTGTGTCAAGAAACACTGCAACACACTTGTATAATGCCTTACTGACACTGTAATTGCAAAGTCAGAAGTTTTTTCTTTTCAGTAATTCTGATCTTTATTTGGTTGTTGTCATAATAAATAAATTTTTATATTAATGAGCTTATGTAAAAAGCCAAATTTCCCCATTTTTACAATTATAATAAGCAAAAAACATCTTTCAATAAAATAATTGTTCCTACACAAAGGACAATGCAAAGGAAAACAAATTACAGACTTTAAAACTACCTCTGCACAAATTCTTTAGCCATTATCACTTTAAGAACAAAACAGCCACCAACAGCATGTTCCCTGTTGTTAGAGGAAAAGCCACCTGAGCTAATACTAATGCATAAGGGGGTCTTACAGTATTTCCGCTGCCTTGTATTGCATACCACTTTTTTTCCCCCCCAGTGTATACGTCATTGTGGTGTTATGGGTCCACAGCTCGTTTAGCAAAGGCCATTTTTTTTAAAATAAATGATCACCGCGCTCGTGGCTTCGTGAGGGGGCGTAGTAGTCGTAGCAAGGCGCGGGGCGATCTGCGGTGTGGGTGTTTCTCACCGTGTGCACAGGTAAGGAACTGCCCACATCCGTGATTGCTCCCGTGGCTAATGTGCTGCAGCTGCTATGGCCCCTCGCAATATAAAAGAAGCTCGAGGTGGTTGGGAGGAAGATCGATGAAAAGAAAAGAACGAGAGGAAAAAAAGAGAGGACGGAGGTTACAGGGAGCGAGGAAGCAAGGCGGTGCAAGAGAGAGACAGAGACACGTGGAGCGTGTGGGCGAGCGAACAAGCACTCGTGGACAGCTGCGAGGAAGCTGGTGTACGTTGAAGTCGCCTCCGCTGAGCGATCAGGTAGCGGGAGTGACCAGGGAAAGGCAACTGGCCGCAGAAGACCGGAAAGGCAGCGGGAGTCTCGAGGCTTGGTGTTGCAGTCCTTGGTGTGGGCATCCTGGAGACTAAGGAGTCCAAGTCTCAGGCCTGGGATGAGTGCCAGACCGAAGCCAGGATCGGGAGGTCTCAAGACCTGTGTCTGAGTTAGAAAAGGGCAGCTGCAGAGAGAGCGTCTCGCCTGTTGAAGAGCCCATATGGGAGAAGCAGGTGAGACGCTAACCGAAAAGAAGCACAGAGCTTGGCATTGTCGTTTGTTTTAAAAACTGCTTCCTGTTGAACGTTTTAACCTCGCTTTGAAGAATTGTGTTTTTTTTTGCTGTTTTAACCTCCACGTTTTATCGGATTATTTATTTATGAAACTTTTTTGAATGAACTGCACTATTTATTGAACACTGTTTTGTTGACCGTTTTCAATAAAAGCACTATGTATCTTTTTGAACCATCCCCTTGCTCAAATGTTGTCTCATTGTCTAGCTCACCTCGGTTATATCTATCGATGGTGTTGGGTTCAAGGGCTCCTGAACAGCAATGGGAGCATGGAGTCGAACCTGCATCGTCACAGTCTTATTATAGTTTAGTAAATCATACGCTGGTTAGTTTGTAAATTAGAGGTCAGGTGGGGTGTATCTATCCGAGAGGAAAATGGATAACAAGCTCTTGCTTGTTCTCCGTGTACTCAGTCAGTTCACGTGAGCCGCTTGGAGTACATGCATCGAAGGTTCTCAGCTGTGCTATCTCGTGCGATCTTCCGATGTCCACGGCTTTATTTAATGTTAGCTAAGACCCGGCACTTAAAAATTTCTCTCACACTTTTGCGGAGTTTGTAATAAACACTAGTTTATTCCTGACCATCTCATCTTCGTTTGCATAAGCACAGTCCTTCACCCGCGAATATTTAGCGGCAGGGTGTCTATTGGATTGCTGCTGACGGATGGCCTTATATGGGCAGGCACTCAATTACGTGGGAAGCGTGATGATGCAGGACGCAACTCCGCCTCACACAGCGACCGAGCTGCAGGCTATGGCCGTGTATATATGTACATAAGTAGGTTCCAGTTATGACCGTTACACGTAGAATTCCGAAATGAAACCTGCTTAACTCTTGTAAGTAAGCTGTAAGGAATGAGCCTGCCATATTTCAGCCTTCTTCCTACACGGGAAGTTGGAGAATTGGTGATGAGTGAGTGAGTGAGTGAGGGCTTTGCCTTTTATTAGTATAGATAAAAGTGAATGCTGAAAATGTAATATAACAGGTTATATAAGCAGTAAGAAATTGAATATATGGACTTCATAGTAATTCTGGAGAGATTTACAAAATACTCCATTAAGAAATTCATACAAACATAGTACACTATGTAAAGGGACAATAATGAATTTCAGGTTGTCTTCCAATGTATAATATGAACTTGAAATTAAACTTTTTAGAAAGAAAGAAAAAAAAAAACACTGAACATATGACATTAAATTGCAACTAATGCACACTCTTGCTGTATTTAACACTCAGCACACAGAAAATTGCTAATGTAATTATAAAAGATGAAACTATGAGAGAGGATGAGGGGAGAATGGTAGCTGTCATCTTGCTAGATTAGGTACCTTCTCGGTTCTGAATGGTCTCCTACTTTTATTCTACATTATTTGTACTGTGTGTGTCTTCGTGTAAGCTATTCTGTAACCTCTTCCTTTTTTGTTTAGTTCTCACAGACAGGTGTGCAGGATTATTTAAAAAAATAGTACCAAGTAACATTACAGTGGAATCAAGTCCGTTTTATAAAAAAAAAATATTTGTAAAATGTAAAGGCAACGAGTGGCATTTAAGTGTTGTTGTACAAATTTACAGGATGAGTAAGGGTACCATCATTTGTATAGAATATTCAACTTGAATTTTGAATTTTTTCCTAGTTCTGGACTTTTTAATTTTTTTGCATTGCGGTAATTGCCTGGAGTCTATCAAAGGACCAGCAGGCATGAGGAAGAGGATATTGCTGTACAAAAATATTGGCACAAAAAATTTCTTTAGAATTTCTTTAGGCTAATTTAGGGTCAGCTGTTAATCCACTGCAAATTCCTTTGGAATATGAGAGAAAAAAAGGGAGAAGTTGGACATTTCCCAGTAAGCCCAAAAGGAATCAAATTCAGATTCCATGAGCTACAAGTCAGCAGCATCAACACTATATCACCATATAATTTTATATAATCATTATAATGCTTTGGAAGAAACAGCAGAATGTACACAAAACTCTAGAGTTATTGAGTATCAATTAGTAGCCCTAGAAAATCTAGCTAGCTAAAATCCCTAATCTCCCTAAATATTATCAGTGCAATCTTCTTTAGATATAAAAAATAAAGACTCCATTGACAGCCAGTGATTTAATTACTATAAAATAAATGCGCTGAACAAATCTCCATGCTCAAAACAGCTTTAATATTACAAACTCTTAAGTGTATTTTTTCCGCAAGCACGACATGGTGGTGTTATTTTACCAAGACACTTGCTTTAAGTGAAACTATACAGAGAACTTTTTATTTTACAAAGTGAAAAAGTTGTAAACTTGTCTTGAAAACATGACACACACTGAGAAACTACAATATGAATCTGTGTAAACAATACTTTCAGGCAAACATGCAAGAACATACTTTAACAGTCACAATTAAGTTGATGTCTTACCAGATACAAATCAGTCTGATTGCAAGAAGCGTCTTATGCTACTTGCCAGCACTTTCCATAGTCTACAACAGTGTTACTGCTATGTGGTTACCTGGCAACTCTGCAAAGAGCTTCTTTTTCTTTCATCCCTGCAACAAAAGACATTTTAAACAACAAATTTAGCTGTGGAAAGGAAGAAAATCCTAAACAAAATTACAGTACAACTCAAAATAGGTTTGGCAAAAGCACCCCAATCCTTACCAAAGAAATAGTAAAATGTATTACATTCTCAATGCAAAATGTAAAATACTCAGGCTCTGTAAAAAGTTTTTTTTTGAAAAACAATTTTCTTTATAATATTTTTCCCAGGGTTGTTAGTGAGCAACACAAAGATTCCTTTTTGATTCTTTGTTTCTCTCAAAAAAATATGCTTTGTCACCTTCTAGAATGCTGCTTTCCATATGTCATTAGTATATACCAATAATTTCATATATTAAGAGTCTATTATTTCTTTACTGCTGAAATGCATTGCTCGATTCATAATTGAAATATTTTTTGTGAAAATATTTGTTTGCATGAGTTTTAATGTCAGTTAATAACACCAAACACTGGATTTTTCATCCCTTTGCTCCAAACAACAACACATTACCTTTGTGGACACCTGTAACACAATGTTTGTGTAATCCAAATATAAGGCAAACAACCATTTCTGAAGAAGTGTAGCCACATTTACATAAACCTTAAAATCAATGGCAATGTCCAGAAAATACAAAGTTCTCTAAATGAAACCTTGAAAAAATATTGATGGTGAAGGGAAACAGGCTGATATCCAACTATGCAAAAATGCTGTTTGTTTTAAGTAATGTGTAAATCTTTAGCATATCACATGACACATGACGCTCAGACTAGAGCTAATATTTTTGGACTTAAAACATCTAACTGAAGTGAAATTCCTTAGACAAAGAATGATTTTGTAAGTGAATTTGTAAGGTGGTCTTGGTATATAGCACATAATTTTCGCAATTTGATAAGGCATCTCCAGTTAAAACCAAATTACACTATTTTTACTGCAACCTTGAAACGCAGACGGCTATTTTTTTTAACTGTTTTATCACCTTAAAGGATGACTATACCTCACCTGACAAGCTAGAAGAATTAACCTACATGTCCACTATAAGATAAAACGTTGGAAATCAGCAAAAAGTCAAAATTCAAGAGTTTTAACTGGCCAGGTAAGAATAGTACTTTTGAATACTTCCTCATTCAGCAACACTCATTTCCCAAACAGTATACAATACAGAGAGCAGGCAGTAGTTTATTATACTCTGATTTTGTCTCACTCAGCTAAGTGACAAGAGAAAAGATTAGAATACATGTTTCAAGGTTCACTTGTAATTCATTTTTGAAACTGGGAGAGAAATCCTCCCTTTATATTTAAGAAAAAGGGAGTACAGCTTCTGGTGAAGGCAGGGATGAAATTGTGTTTGGGGAGGTCAAAAACCCACAACTTAAAAAGTACTTTGATATTCATATTCCGATTCAGACATCTTTTATCATAACTTATTCTTTTTTAATAATTTCAATTTCCACTCCAACAAGGCCAGAGGTTCTCCTGTGAAGTTAACTTTATCTTTCAGTTTTCCTCGTCGCTACCTTTGAAAGTGCTCAACAAATAATCAATCACTCAGACAGGCAGAGTGGGGCAGATGATATCAATAAACAAGGCACGTGAGGTAACATTCAAAGTATGATAATTAGTACATCAGCAGAAACAAATTAACAATAGGAATTTGTCAACCAGGGAGAAAATTTCAGATATTTATACTGTGGTAAAACTGGGGGGATGGAAAAAGAAGACAGAGAAAGAACAGTGGGCCTTGGGTCAGCTCATGGAACCAGGGGATAGTGTGGTATGTGAACTGCAGTCTCACTTTCCTCCAGACAACTATAAAATACATAAAGAAATATCACTTATCCATCATATTTTCAGTACATGAAGATCGTGTGCTATTTTGAAAGTCTGTTCCAGATATTTCAGTTATTTTTTTTATTGATTTTATTAAAATCAAATAACATTCCATACACAAATCAAGTTTTAGAAAAAAATAAGTTAAATAATATGATTGAATCAACCCCAACCCCTGACAAGACATTTCAGTTGACTTAAAAATGTATATACTGTATAAACTCACCTAAAACTGCACTGCAATGTTTTTACAAACTTGACATTAAATGCACCCCCCGTAACCGCATCAATACAGTGAAAGTAAAACATTCAAGGTGGCACATTGTGGATGGAGTAAGCTGCATATACAAAAAACAGAGGTGGGTCATTAGCAATGCTTCCGCTGACCTCACATTGAATGGAAATGTGAGAACAAACAATGTGCTTTCTTTGTGAACATGGAAGGAGTGATGGAATATGGTACTTG
Source organism: Polypterus senegalus (assembly GCF_016835505.1). NCBI lineage: Eukaryota > Metazoa > Chordata > Cladistia > Polypteriformes > Polypteridae > Polypterus > Polypterus senegalus. The sequence continues at coordinate 141,946,768 of NC_053155.1, read as the reverse complement.
GCCAATAATTAGGTGCCTTTTAGAGACAGAGGAAAAAAAAATTACAGGCATATTGAAATGTTGGTACATGTATTAAACCACATTCTCACACATGGTTTTACTGCAGATGCATACACAAAGAATGTCGCCGGTTTATTTTAACTTTTGCATACTGGGTATGCTGTCTGTGCATTGCAATGTTTTGACATACCTTGGAATAGAAAGAAAACAGCCAGCATCAATTTCACATGTGCTGTACTCTTCAGGGCTGCACTCTGTACACACAGCGCAATCCATCCACAATATGCCACATATTTTGTGTTCCAAGTTGGGTGAAAATGGTACACAGGATGCATTGCTGCCAGACAGGTTTCATTCTATAACAGCACTTACATTATTTGCAAAATGTGCTCTCTGGTTGATTTGTTTAATTGCAGTTTACTTAACTATTCAAACAGAATGCAAATAAATCTTTGATCTCAAAATCTTCACCACCACTCCAGTAACCGTACCGATACGAATTAAATCAGAAAGATGAAATTTTTAGATATATACCATAATATGTACTGTTAACATCCAACATTTGGAAAATATGAAATAACTTTTCTTATGGTACCCACCCCTTATTCAGACTTTACTTATGCTTTTTTTCCCCCAGAGAAACCAGGTATTAAATAATAGATGTCAAAAGTAGTAGAAAACTTACAACCTGAACAACCAATATTAATATTAGTAAAACCAAACTTCACTTCAGTATAACTGAGAGGGAGGAGTTTGTGTAATTCTTAATTCAACTCAGCTGTTCTTTATAAGAATGTGCCATTATGTAGCCTTCTAAATTCTCTTCTTGGGGCACTTTAGTTTCATTTTGTTGATGGTACTTTATTTTTATCATCTGAGAGCAGGTATCAGGGTATTTTCAGAATTACCTATACCCTCTTTCTCTCTTATATCAAACGCTTCATTTTAAAGCTACATGTCATCCCTGAATTAACAAAAAATACATAAATAAAAAATATATATTTTCACAAACCGATTCAATTAATTGATATTACCAGTTCATCATTGCATATACATTACATTAATATATTATTATTAATTGCACTACAGCTTTTTTGCTGTTAAAATACACATTTACGATATTTAAACAGGCACTTTATTTTTATTTTTAAGGGTATAACAATCCAGCCAATCCTAATTTTTGAGGTGTTATTATATATATGGATTGCCATTTTAATATGCAATACTTGCTTCTTACCAAAACCTATACTGTATGACATGCAAAAACAGTCAAACCCTTTAAAATTAAAAAAAAAAAACAAAAAAACTCATCAACATATCAAATTTTACAAGATGTTAAGCAAGAAGACACAAGGCTAACAAGATTACCAAGTAAAACAGACAAAGTTTGCTTTTAAAAAAAATTGTCTACTAAGAAACAATTTCAAATTCTTCTTTACGTTTTCTTTTTCCAATTGAAAATGTTAGCTTCCCTACTTAGACAAGCTCACTTAACATCCAAACTCAGCTATGCAGTGCGCATTTTAATTAAAAGGACAAAATAAACAGGTCTGAAATCATTAAAGTTGTGTTTCGTGCAGCTGGTCTAACTGCACAGAACGGCTCCTCCGACTTCTTTTTCTCAATTTATTACACCTCATTCTTTTATGTAAAGGCTGATATTCCAATCTTCTCCTTCTATGGTAAAACCTGCCTTAGTACTCTCTGTTTACAGGACATTCATTCACAGCTTTTAATAAAAAAAAAACCCACACACACACTTTCCCTAGTTTAACTATGGTGATACTAAATTACCATAGAGTGTTGACAATCAGGAACTAAAAGAAAAATATTTTTTTGCGATCAGCCAATTTACTGATCTTTTGTAGTGAAAATCAGCCAGATTCAATTATTAGCCGATCAACTGGAGCATCACTAAAATAAAGTTAAGAATGTATGTTTGTCATTGTGGGTATCACTTCAGAACAGCTTAACCGATTCACAGGAAATTGGGTTTGCACATTTGTCTTGGTCTGCATCACAGTTCAGGCTACTTATTTCTGACTCTATTGTACGTTGGGGCTCTCAGTAGCTGCTTCAGTGAGTAATCTTGCAATTTAGAAAAAAATCTTAAAGTGGTTTTGTAACACATTTTTAAAATTAGGATTGTCAAGAAGTCAGTGTCAGGTTTATATTTGTTGTTGTGAACTTTATCTTTGCATAAACAGATGCAGAAAAAAAAAATGTAATTTAACATAATTTTATTAATTCCCAAAGGGAAATTGTCTTTTTGCATGACTTGCATGCTTTTTCAGAGTCTAAGATTTATATAATAATAAAACAGCAACAAATGAAAAGTACAACTTTTTGCTATATTTTATTTCACTGTCATAGTAATCAGTCCAAATGGCTGCATAAGTGCAAAGTGATGCTTTTCCCAAATTTTCAGTCATTCCTATGAAAATTCAGAACATTTATCTTTTGTGATCTAAAATTTGTTTCTATCACAAATTTAACAGTTTAAAAAAAAAAAAAAAACACATACAAATGTAATCAACTTATTTCATTACTTTTATTCTGTGTCATTGTCGGAGATGGGGGAAAAAATTAAAAAAATAAATAAAACTTACTATGAGTTTAGGTTTTAACAACTGCTACAAAAAATGAAAAAGTTACAAATTTTAAAAGGTAAATAACCTTCATTCAGTGTCACTGGCTTGGACAGAATAAACAGCTTAACATCTAAAATATTAATTCAAAGAGAGAAATGAATTTTGTGTTTTTCACTTTTAACTGCTCCCTTGGACCATTCCCAATGTGAACTTTTAATCCATGTAAGAATCCATAAACTTCTATTCCTATGAGATTGCCAAGGCGACCCTTTCAACCATGAATATCAATGAGTATCTGTTTAAAAAAAAGGCCAATGTTCTAAAAATCTGTGAGAAACAGTTTTACTAACAATAAACCTTGTTATGACAACTAGTTTACTCAGATGCTTCTTTTCCCCAGTTCTACTCTCATTTAATAAAACTAAAATAAAGTTTTAATAAAACTTTGGATCTCTCCATCATAAAAATACAGAGAAAATTTGAACTAAGCTACCACTCCCCTACCCCCTTTTTATGCCTCATCTTTGCACTTTCTGAAGAGAAATCTTTCATGACTGCTTATGTGAAATGGGACTTTCATTTTACAGCTAGATGTTACATGAAACAACCTTCCTTTCATACTTCTGTTCAAGTGCACAGTGAAAAATGCACTTCATTTCAACAGCTTCTCTAAGCTCCTTGAAATATTTTAAATGGGAAAATATAGGAAAAAGAAAAAAAACAAACACCTCAACATGAACAATGAGATTAATTTTAAAAGTTGGTCCTATCAGACATGTAGCAGTTTATTAAATATGAATATTTAATATTACGTACATATGGTATAAATTAGACAAATTTTGTGTAAGCCCTTAAACAAGGAAACTCCACAGAATCTAAAGTGTATGGATTATATTTTTAAAATAAAATTTTCCTTTTGTTATGCCTTCAGTGTCTCTTTCAGAATGCAATACCGTATCAGTGGTCACCTAAAGTACAATAACAAACCTCTGAATATTACTTTACTGCATCAACTCAAAATACATAGTACATTTAAATGGTGAAATGTTTATACATTACATGATCGAGGAAAAATGTAAAAAAAATCTTGCTTTGCTGTTATCAGTTCTGGAGCAGTGAAATTATGGCAAATGACACAAGGTCAACAGATTATACAGATAATAAAATAAAGCTAAGGTGTCTGTTAAAGCCTGCAGAAGATCCAAAATATATTACTACAGCAGACACCTTAATGTTAACAAAACAAACAAAAAAAAAAATCACTACACAGCTGGACATGATTTATAAGTGACTTGACACAAACAAACACTGTTGCACTGTAGGTGGCCTAAGATTAGCCTTGTGTACTAAAATATGCCAATTGCAAGCTTCAAGCATTTTAAAGTACATGTCCTCATAAACATGGACAACAAAAACCTCTAAGTATTGTACTATCAAATAATTTCTAATGCTAAAGAACAATAAAGAAACAAAACATATTTCAAGGTACATTTTTGCCCTCAGTGGCTTATATCCTAGGGCAGGGGTGCCCACACTTTTTCGCCTTGCAAGCTACTTTTAAAATGACCAGGTCGAAATGATCTACCTACATTAAAAATTATACATATACATACATACAGTGGTTTGCAAAAGTATTCGGCCCCCTTGAACTTTTCCGCATTTTGTCACATTACAGCCACAAACATGAATCAATTTTATTGGAATTCCACGTGAAAGACCAATACAAAGTGGTGTACACGTGAGAAGTGGAACGAAAATCATACATAATTCCAAACAATTTTTACAAATAAATAACTGAAAAGTGGGGTGTGCGTAATTATTCAGCCCCCTGAGTCAATACTTTGTAGAACCACCTTTTGCTGCAATTACAGCTGCCAGTCTTTTAGGGTATGTCTCTACCAGCTTTGCACATCCAGAGACTGAAATCCCTGCCCATTCTTCTTTGCAAAACAGCTCCAGCTCAGTCAGATTAGATGGACAGCGTTTGTGAACAGCAGTTTTCAGATCTTGCCACAGATTCTTGATTGGATTTAGATCTGGACTTTGACTGGGCCATTCTAACACATGGATATGTTTTGTTTTAAACCATTCCATTGTTGCCCTTGCTTTATGTTTAGGGTTGTTGTCCTGCTGGAAGGTGAACCTCCGCCCCAGTCTCAAGTCTTTTGCATACTCCAAGAGGTTTACTTCCAAGATTGCCCTGTATTTGGCTCCATCCATCTTCCCATCAACTCTGACCAGCTTCCCTGTCCCTGCTGAAGAGAAGCATCCCCAGAGCATGATGCTGCCACCACCATATTTGACAGTGGGGGTGGTGTGTTCAGAGTGATGTGCAGTGTTAGTTTTCCGCCACACATAGCGTTTTGCATTTGGAAAAAAATGACCAGAGCACCTTCTTCCACATGTTTGCTGTGTCCCCCACATGGCTTGTGGCAAACTGCAAACGGGACTTCTTATGGTTTCTGTTAACAATGGCTTTCTTCTTGCCACTCTTCCATAAAGGCCAACTTTGTGCAGTGCACGATTAATAGTTGTCCTATGGACAGATTCCCCCACCTGAGCTGTAGATCTCTGCAGCTCGTCCAGAGTCACCATGGGCCTCTTGGCTGCATTTATGATCAGCACTCTCCTTGTTCGGCCTGTGAGTTTAGGTGGACGGCCTTGTCTTGGTAGGTTTACAGTTGTGCCATACTCCTTCCATTTCTGAATGATCGCTTGAACAGTGCTCCGTGCGATGTTCAAGGCTTTGGAAATCTTTTTGTAGCCTAAGCCTGCTTTAAATTTCTCAATAACTTTATCCCTGACCTGTCTGGTGTGTTCCTTGGACTTCATGGTGTTGTTGCTCCCAATATTCTCTTAGACAACCGAGGCCGTCACAGAGCAGCTGTATTTGTACCGACATTAGATTACACACAGGTGCACTCTATTTAGTCATTAGCACTCATCAAGCAATGTCTATTGGCAACTGACTGCACTTAGATCAAAGGGGGCTGAATAATTATGCACACCCCACTTTGCAGTTATTTATTTGTAAAAAATGTTTGGAATCATGTATGATTTTCGTTCCACTTCTCAAGTGTACACCACTTTGTATTGGTCTTTCACGTGGAATTCCAATGAAATTGATTCATGTTTGTGGCTGTAATGTGACAAAATGTGGAAAAGTTCACAAGCCACTGTATGTATGTGTGTGTGTGTATATATATATATATATATATAATCTCTATCTTGAGTATACTTTATACCTACAATGTATGTTGTTGTACCTTGCATAACTGAATAACCTTAATGGCACAATAACAATGTAATACATTTATGGTCACTACAGTACAGTGATCCCTTGCTATATCGCACTTCAACTTTCGCGGCTTCACTCCATCGCGGATTTTAAATGTAAGCATATCTAAATATATAATCACAGATTTTTCACTGGTTCGCAGATTTCTGCTGACAATGGGTCTTTTAATTTATGGTACATGCTTCCTCAGTTGGTTTGCCCAGTTGATTTCATACAAGGGACACTATTGGCAGATGGCTGAACAGCTACCCAATCAGAGCACGTATTACATATTAAATAAAAACTCCTCAGTGATATACAATGTGCTTCCCCGTACGTATTGATTTATGATTGTTTGATTTTTCTCTCACCCTCTCCGACGGAGGGGGATGTGAGCAGAGGGGCTGTTCGCACACTGGCCTAGAGGATACGGACGCTCCTCTAAAAAATGCTGAAAGACTGCCTTCACATTGCTCCCTTCCTTGCAGCTGCTTTCTCCGGCGGTGCTTCGCATACTTAAAAGCCCAAACAGCCCTATTGATTTTTGATTGTTTGCTTTTCGCTCTCTGTTTCTCTCTCTCTCTCTCTCTGACATTCTCTGCTCCTGACGCACACTCCTTTGAAGAGTAAGATATGTTTGCATTCTTTTAATCGTGGGACAGAACTGTTGTCTATGTCTTGTCATAGAGCACAGTTTAAACTTTTGACTAAAGGATGTTATTTCATGTCTAGACGGCTCTAATAATGTTAAAAAAAGTATTTAGAAGGTCGTAAACAGGTTTTCGATGCTCTGTGAAAATATTTGATTTATAAATAAAGAATCCCACTTCGCGGAAATTCATTTATTGTGGGATAGTCTGGAACGGATTAACTGAGATAAACGAGGGTTTACTGTATTTGGATTTAATAATCGTCATGTGGGAAAAGGCTGACTCGCATAAATAAGTAGAGCCGAATAATGCAGTCAAGGAGCTTTTAAATTCAGCCGAGTGAAAAATGACAGCTGTCTGATTAACTGCGATTTTAGTTCCCTCCCCTTTGTCTTTCTCAGATCGCTTTTTGGAAGGACGTCAGTTTTGTAGTTTTTATGAACAGTTCAAAAGTGCCTTTCCACATTTTCCTTCTTTGGAATAGCAACGATAGATTGACAGATCTGACAAACGCACTTTGATTGTGACAGAAAAAAATCCTCTTCCAATTCCACATCCAGCCCATACCCTCCCTAAACAATTTTTTTTTTATCCCTTCTTTGGTCGATATAAATTGGAAGGCTAACTAGATCACAGCCAGAGTTTTGCAGTAGCTCACGTGTTTGATTGTGGGTGTAGGATGACTAGTGTGTTAAAAGAGAAGAGATCTCAGACTGGTCGCCCTGCATGTCAATCAAGTGGCAAATGCCATAAGGAGAATATATGATAGACTAAGGTTTAAAAAAAAAATTTGAATGCAAAGCGATCTACCTGCACTACCTTTGCGATCTACCGGTCGTTTGCAATCGACGCATTGGGCACCACTGTCCTAGGGCATTTCATAAGCAGTTAGGTGTATTTTGCTAAATACAGGGGAAATAAACATTTGATTTTACCTTATCAAAATAATGGGTAATGACTCATTTAGCCTCACCAATAGCAGAAAAAAATATTAGTGTAGTGAATATAATTCGTTCTTGTTTATATATGAAACATAGCAAAACATAAGCAATATACCACCCTGAACAAAACAAATGTTTCCTGTAAGTTTTGTGTGATATAGTTTCATTTAAACAGGGGAAGTTTTGATGTAATTCTTTATAGGAATAAAAAAAGCATTACAAAAGTGAAAGCTTTTATTATACTCGGTTAGGAATGCTCTGATCAGGTTTATTAAGGCTAATACCGACCATTGATTTCATGTTACTTGATCGGCTGATCCAGATTTTTATTCCTTTATCACTTTAAAAAACTTTTCCAACTAATATCCTGCATAACCAGACAAATAGAGGTCTGATGACCTATAGTGTTCCTTTAACTAAAAATATGTAGAAAAGTATTTATCAATAATACTTATGGCATAAAAGAAAATAAAATGCTTTTCTTAATAACAAGCTGTCATATTGTTTAGTTTTTTGTGTAATGCACCTATCTGAAACAAAGCTTCGTTTATATTAAAAAAAGTGACCATTTCTCATATACTCACCATTCACATATATTCTCACATAAGTTAATTTATATTGGCAATCAAACACTGCTTAAATGTAAATATACATGTATTCATAAGTTTTAATAATTTGAAATGCTGTTAAAATATACATTTACTATATTTTATATTAATTATCTATATTATACGTATTACATATTAAATAAAACTCCTCAATGATATACGATGTGCACGATTAAAAGAATGCAAACATATCTCCTCTTCAAAGGAGTGCGCGTCAGGAGCATAGAATGTCAGAGAGAGAGAGAGAGAGAGAGATAGAGACAGAGAGCGAAAAGCAAACAATCAAAAATCAATAGGGCTGCTCGGGCTTTTAAGTATGCGAAGCACCGCCAGAGAAAGCAGCTGCAAGGAGGGGAGCAATGTGAAGGTAGTCTTTCAGCATTTTTTAGAGGAGCGTCCGTATCCTCTAGGCCAGTATGCGAACAGCCCCTCTGCTCACACCCCCTCTGTCAGGAGAAGAGAATGTCAGAGAGAGTGAGAGAGAGAGAAAACTCAAACAATCATAAATCAATATGTGCTGTTTGGGCTTTCAAGTATGTGAAGCACATCATATATCATTTTTTACAGTATGCAGGTGTTTATCAATACTGTAGGAAATTAGCTACAAAAAATATTGGGTTTTGTAATCAGCCTTTTTCACCAATCACCGATCTAGTCTTTTATTAAATGAAATATCAGTCGATTTTGATTGGTGGCCAATCGATCAGTGCATCGGGGTAATCATCACGATACACTAAAGACAATTATCTTGATTACAGTGAGCAAGCCTGCTGTAACATTTAGCTAAGATTAACCAATCTACTAGAGAAATAATTAACCAATCAAACGATTATTAAAGCACACTTGGGGTGTCATTTATAGCACCATCCGTAGAATTCACACTAAAACATGGCACATGGACAAAACTGGAAATTTGCTTGCACAGAAAAATTCAGATTTATGCACTTTTCTTTTATAAACCATAATCAACATTAATTTTAAACGCACACGCCTACAGCTTCACCATGACTCCTCCCTGAATTTCATATATTTAAATATGCAAATCAATATAAATCGCCCCTTCCATTCAGTGTTTTGTTAAAAGACAATGGCAAAAGTATGTAAAAAGAATTTCTGCGAATGTGAATTGGAGGCAAGGAAAAAACGTACTATTTGTTGGCTTGAGCAGTGGTATTAGCAGCAAAAGAAAATTGAAGGAGTAATACAGCATGGCGGAGACACTCAAAAGTTGAAATTCAGAAAGTCGCACAATGCCTGAAATAAAAAAAGAAGGTACTGTGAAGGAAAGCTCAGAAAGTTTTGCAGTACATTCAAGGTATTTTATTTGCACCAAACTAACTTTAGCAACTTTAGGCTATAGCCTGTTGTGTTAGTGGTGATGTATCATCATCTCCTTATTCCTTTTCAATTGCTATTATAAAGTTATTCTAACTTGCTGCTTGCAGCAGGTTATATAGTCAATGGTCACAGGGTTGGGTGACATGCGTAATTTAAATTTTGGGGAGTAATTTTAAGAGAATATGCTTTAAAATAAGTGCGAGACTTGGATAGCAAGATTGTAACAGCTAAACTTGAATAATTGGTTCTTATTAACTTTTGATTTGCTATTGTGATCCTCCAGTAGTTTTGAAATTTCACACTGAACCGAAGCAGAAGTCAAACATATTAAAGGTTTTTTTTTTTTTTTTAAAGTGAAGAACTAAAACAATACTGAAACTTTTTTCATGTTCAGATCACTGTAATACAATGTGCAGTTGTCTTCCTAAATGCCATCTACATAAACTTTAGATGCCTCATAATATAGCAGCACATTATTCTCACACATGCACGATCACATGAGAAAGAGTGCATTATCCCTGCCCCAGTATAATCCAGTTTGCACTGGCTCCTAATTGTTCAATGAAAGCAGCCTAAAATATTTGCAATGCTAACTTTTAAAGTTCTTCTAATTTACCTTCTATATAATTTATACTTTGTTCATGCCCCATTTGTTTATTCCCTCCTGATGGTACAAAACACACATTCCTTTGTTTTACTCCAAAACTTTGAAATTATTTGCTACTTTCAAATACACTAACTCAATCACATGATTTCTTCTAGAATAAAGGCCTGCTGATTTGATCATGCATTTAACTGATCTTTATAACACATTTATGAGTATCTTTACACATGTGCTCATGTATAACTATTTCTGTCTTCATCTTTTGCTCATTCCTGTTGTATGGCTATTATATTTCTTAGTTATCACCACAAATTTATGGATTTTAAATGAACATACTCTTTATTTCATGTATCATCAAGGCAAATTGTCTTAAATACTTTTGTGTAAATGACCACTTAAAATTCTTAAAGTCTAAGTATTTCCCATTTGTTAAGTTGTACAGCATTATTGTGTTTGTACTGTTCTATGAAGTAATAAACACTAGAAGTTTTTTTTCCTTAAACTCCTCATGACTGTAGCACTTCCCCAAGGGCCCAGGCATGCATACTGTACCCATGTCATCCTGCACACTATGTAAACAGTAAATAGACAGGATTGCTGACCACTGAATGAGGAGGAGAAGAAGCAGATCTTCAATGCAAAAGCTCTAGAAATTAGAACCATTCATTCGACCTAAAATTGCCAGTTTAAAATGTTTAAATTATTATTATTCATATGGATCAATTCCAGCAATTCTAATATCGACAAGTCTTCCTTAGATAAACTGCTCTTAAAAAAAATCTTCTGCTGTTGTTTTTCCTGTTCTTTGTATCATTTAGGAAGGAAAATGAAAAGCAAATTCACTAGAATAACGAAATACTGTTTTTTTCATTGACACACTTCATTGTTATATTTAATCAACTAGCAATCTGTTGAGTTTAGAAACAGAGTCAGAAACTAAATATACAAGAATGAAGTGGAGTGCAATCGTTTTAGTTGTATAGCAGACTAGGGCAGTAGCACAGATCAAGTCAAACATATCGTGGTTTAAAACACAAAATAGTGAGGCTACCGGTCTTCAGTTATGAGTCATTAATATCTACAGATATAGGATTTAATGAAAATTTATTTATTTTTTTAAGTCACATTTTACATAAAAAAACACTATGAACATCACCTCACCATGCTATATGGTGTAAAAGAATATCCTGTAAATTCAACTTGGACGAATAATGTAACTCTTATCTTTAAAGAAAGTGTGCAAACTGTAAACCACACAGTTCATAAATCAGTCACTTTAACAATGGTATTTACTCAAAGCAAACCTCAAACAAGGACATTTGAATCATTCATATTTACAAATTTACATTTACAAACTGGTGAGAAGCAGCATATAAAATTCTAGCTTTGGCAACAATGGAAATTATACTTAACAATTTTGCTAGAGATTGCTAAAGATGTCTGATGAAAATGCATTTTCATATTAAAATGAGCAATAAAATCATGCACAGCATTAACTAATTTCTCAAATAAAGTATTTTACTTTCCTAAGAAAAAAATCGTTGCCCTATATACGCTAAAGTGATTATTCACAGGACTGACATCAGAAAATCCTAAAAAAATAAAAGTGAAAAAGTATTTGTAATTAATAAACCAGGCACATCCTCCAATTTGTTACTTGCATGTTTGGCTAATTAATAAAACACACCTCATAATAAAAACACTCTTTCAAAAAAAAAAAAAAAGGAGACTATTTTGCCCATTCTAGTTTGTTAGTCTGTAAATACACAGAATTACTGTTCAGGGCAAAGTATGACCTCTCCCAGTGAGAGCAGGAGCTCTTATTCAGTCCTAAAGTAAGGCTTTCACTTCACATCAGTGAGCCTGTTGTGAAGAGCAATAGTCAACTACTCAGCTGCACAGGGATTTGCAGCTCCCCTCAGAAGCATCAATAGTCTGCCTCAAAAAGCAGTGCAAAGGAAGTTAGGTGGAAACTGGATATACATGGCAGATTCAAGGAAAGTGTCTCCCATGCACAAACCTCCAACAGTTAGCAAAACAAAGCATTATAAAGCAGTCTTAATACCTATTTCTAAATCCAGATAACACAGCACTTAGCTTTAAGTAACCAAATGTGAAATTAGGATAAGCACTAGGGTTAAAAAAAGGGAAAATCATTTTCTACTTTCCAAACAGTCTCTTAAGGAAAATGTTTAAGTGTTACTGAATTTTACCGTGGAATATCAGTCTGTACATACAACAAAATATAGAGAAAGTATTTAAACATATTGCAGCATTATCAGTATAGTACACGATAACTTTGTGGGACACACCAAATATGCGGCAAAAAAAAAAAAATCTAAACGGGTCTTTTTTTCACTTTCCAAGTTTCACACAGAAAGGTTTATGAACAAGCATTCAGTGTAAAATTGGCATTGACATGATTCTGGCACTTCCTTGTTAAAAGTAGAAGGAAAATTTGTGAGGCAGTTGTCCCCTTAATTGTGTGCGGTGTTGTGGTGAGTTTGCATTGCCACTGTTCCTCGAAAAGTGCAGAACTTGGAACAAAGGTAAAAGTGGGTGTGTTTGGGGGACTCCTTAGGTTAAGTTACTGCTTACATAAGTATTTCTTGTGATTACATTTTGATTATATTTAATAAGGGTTTAATCACAAAAATATTAAAATGCACAGGCTTATAATAAGATAGTATATGTACTATAATAATAGGCAATACTGCTCAATCTTTCCACAACCCTAAACAACTGCAGGCCATATCTAAGGACAACTCCAGATTAGTCAGGTGCAAAGATGTGGACATCAAAGATGCCGAGAGTTGGAGTAACATCTCATCCAGGATTGAGACTTGCATCCTTCCATAACTGGTCATAGGTTCCAAGTAAATAATTAACAAACAAAACTTCTGGTAATAATGAGTTGTTATGCAAGTATGAGGGTGGGAAGGCATTGTGAACTAGTAACAATAGAAAATATGCATATATTATAATTAATATATATATGTGGTGGGTGCAGTTTTTCATTAAAACAAGTCTCTCTCTGTGAGGCACAGTAGTGTCCATTAACTAAAACAATAGGCTATGCTAAAATTACATCACAAATTTCTCTAAAAATAAATATTTTCCAAATAAGAAATTTACCTCTGAAAGACAGGAAGATGTAAATCTTGCAGACTGTTATGTTGTAGTATATGCAAAAATAAACAATGATACAAAAAGAAGTCTTATAGTGTTACACTCACAAAGTTCTTTTAACAATGCATGTTGAGTCCAAATTCACCCAAAGGGAACAAGGGTCAAATTAAGCAGAAATGATTCCACTTTCTTTATCTTGAAATTTAGTGAAACATGTGACTGCAAGTTATCAGTACAGTTGGGTATTTTATTGCCTCAAAGCAAATTATTTTCTTCTTAAATTACAAAAAAAAAATCCTAAAATCATAATTATCAGCTGTTAACACACTCCATGAAAAGTCACACCCACAGCAATAAAGGTTATCCAGTAATTTAACACTTTAAAAGTAAACAAAACCAAAGGATGTTGTTTTATATACTTCTTTGCATACCTATGTAACCGAGTGATTTTCCAAAAGAAAAAAATGTTTAAGTCTCCTAAAACTGCTTTAATGAAAACTATCCATTAAAACTGTGTTTGTTACTTGTCACGTCACACATTCAAAATTACAAAGTGACAGCCTGCAGCTTGCATGTTTTTCATTTAGTGCAGAACTGTTAATAGATACATAAACTTATTTTAATGAAATGAAAAAGTTAAAAAAGCAATAAAAAGAAAAATAAATAGTAATCAAGTCCACTAAGAACCAGCACACACAAATCACTACAAACTTAAGACACAGATAAAATGAGTCAAAGACGAAAAAACAAAAGCAACACAGCTGGCAAATGGAAGAGGAGAGTTGTACAAGGTGGAAAGCAAATTAATTAGTGCAGTTAAAGCATGAGTTAACAAGGATTACAGCCGAAAAGTCACAAAAAACTGCACAATATATTTTTGTAACAAAGCTACAGCATGACAACAAACTTATTGAAATATACTGTACTGTATGCATTCTAAAGCTTACACTGCTTTTTGTGTGTCATGTGTGAAAGGGGGTGAAACTGCACAATTTTTGATGAGAAAAAAACAACAGGCAGGGTGAGGATAAAATAACAAGCATACCCTATAAATAAATAGGTCAGAAAATAAATGTCCCAAGATAGACAGGACAAAAATTACAAACACAAGAAATAGCAGAAAAGCTAAAACACACATTTTATTTGCCTATTTTGTAAACAAGCATAATCCAAGTCTAGTTTCATGGGAGGCTGGAGACTATTCTGGCTGCATCTGCTGAATGGCAGAAACCAGCTCTGCACAAGTCATTTACAGGATATGCTCTCACATACAGTACACACTCATACATACTGGGCTAATTAAGAATCACCACTTAATCTAGTATACATATCCTTAGGATTTGGAAGAAACACCTAGAGTGCTCAGAAAAATAAAAATACATGTAGACACGAGGGAGAACACCCCAAAACATCATAACAGTGAAACACAGTTTTAAGCCCTGTGTATAATTTGTAAGAAAACTGTTTTAATAATATTATGTTAACCCATACAGAACTAAATTCTATATTCATTGCAATAGTGAACATCTCTACTTCGGAAACTAATGAAGTCACTGATTTTCTACTACACCTTCAAGCAAAACGGTGGTGAAGCAGTTAATAAGTACTATCAAGACCCTACTTTCAGTTCTATCTATAGCACTGTGTAGAGTCTACATATGCTCCCAACATGCGAGTGCAGTCATACATATTAAAGAAAACTAACTTGGTATGGTAAGGTTGAGGGAAAGAGTGTGCCAAGTAAGGGACTGGTCACCTGTTCTGTTGTGATCAATGCTGCAGGAATGAGTTTTGGCCGGTCACAATTCTATAAAATATAAGTAGAAGTATGGCTTTCTATACACACTTCTTTGGGCCAAATATTGTGAGAAGCTAAATCCCAAAGCTTTTTCAGAGGGTGCAAAGTAGGAAGCAACCCTGGAGAGGATGGCGACTCATCACATATCATGGACACACAACATCAATTTAAAGTCTAATAATAAGCCCTCAAAATCGTCTGTTGTAGTAGTGCTGTGAAAAAAAATAATTTTACAGTTACATTCTAAAGCAATAAGCTGTTGGACTAAACTTTCTACAGCTATTGCACTTCTCTCCATGTGTCAAAGCAGAAAAAAATGAAGACGAAAAGTAGATGCTTCAACAAAATTGACAAGAGAATTTTTCCCTTTAGTAGCAAGGGGAAACTTGCTGAGGATCACTTTTACCAGTTTCTCAACACCACTGCAACAATAGAGGGCAATGCTTGCTTTCGACAAGTTCTTTAAGATACATCCAATCAGCCCTACATTACTCTCAGTAGCTTCCTTCTTACCCTCCCACCCACATCCATACATCCTTTGATCGCCCAATCAACGCCCCGCAACTGTCTTCATTTAACTACTGTCTCCAAATTTTAGCTATGTTACTGTACCACATGCGTACCTGCTGTGGTGCTGGCCACTGGAATCACAAACATATGGGTAAACATCTAATCACCGATTAACATGCTGATATTTAAGAAGTGAAACTGCCTGCACTATAATTGCACCTTTCATCATTTACCCAACCAGCATGTCTCACACGTCTTGCTGCTGCTCGGCACTCTCTCCGTACTCCCGGCCTTCCCCGATCTCCAAAGGGCCTTGGCGCCAAACTCCGGGCGCTGAAGCATGCTGCTAAGAAGACCTCACGCCAGTCGTAAAGAGAGAGCAGAAAGGCACTTCCTTCCTAACACGTCCGCACCATGAGCTGCTAAAGCCAACAGTCCACTTTTAGTTTGTCGGTTTTCCGGCGCTAGGTTTTGTTACAATAGTCAACCCCATAATACGATCTGACACAGAGGTTCACAAAAATGGTCCATGCACACAGAATGGAGGCCCCGCGCCCAACCCAAGCAGGCACCCTCTCACTCAGGCACACTATACACACGCGCACGCGCCAGGGCACAGCAGACCTATTGTCCACGAGAAGACAGCGCCTTTACCTTCAAACCATATACAACAACAGATTCGGCAGCTCAACCCACAGTGTTCCGTTGACGAGACGGGCACAGGCATCAGTCGCTCCCTTTCATTCGTTCTCTCTTCATTGCAAAGCTCACTAGCTGGCTCGGATCCTTTCAGTAGCAGCACAACAGCCCTATTGTAACACAACCTGCACCGCGGGATCCTAGACTCCTCCTCTTTCATTAGCCGCTGCCCGCCAAACAAACTTTATTTAAAAAGCCACGCTGTGAGCGCATAGCATGTCAGCTGGGAGCGCAGAACGGGGAACCCTCCCGTTTTGTTTAGAGGCAGCCTCAACGGAGTAGGTAAGAAAATAATACTGTAATAAGCATTATAAAACATGTTAGATGTCCCGCTCGTATGTTGTTTCGTAATACTAATAGTAAATATTTCTACTAAATAAAATGTGTGTGGCGGGGTTAGGGCCATTCATGAAGTGAATTGGAATCCGAATTAGAACTGCACCCAGTTCAAGAAGAAAAGAATTGGTATGAAAGAAATCCGAATTTAATTCCAATACATTAGATACGATTCTACTTCTGAGGCAGTTAGCCTTGATTTGTTAAATATACACCAATTATCTGACCCATAAAGCTTATTCTCAAATGGACAAAGCTGGCAGCACTGTGAGAGTTATGTTTTTTGATTTTTTTTCCAGTCTCTTCAATACAATCCAGTCATCCTTGCTAGTTGGTGAGCCTATGGTGCTTTGAAAAATAAACTGCTTGTCCAGAAGACTTCAGTTGAGAGACTCGAGGGTTCTGTTTCTAATATAGATGTGAGTGTAACACTGGAGCACTACAAGGTACAGTCCCGTCTCCTTTTCTCATCTCTCTGTACACCTCAGATTATAAATATGACAGAAGGTCTTGTCACTTGCAGAAATGATTTGATGATTCTGCACTTATGTGGTGTATTGATAATTGATGCAGAAAGATATTGATGCAGAAATATTTACCTGCAACTTAATATCAACAAATGCAAGTAACTGGTTATTGACTTTTGCCTCACAAAAGGGCAATGTTTAACAGGTTTTAAAGTTAATGGTGCAGTTTTGTTTTTGGTTTACTAAATAGCCATTTCTGGTTGGACATGGCAAGAGAACGTTTGGAAAATGTAGAAGAAAAGACTGATGAACATTTGTTGTAAACCTGGAGATTTTGTTACTTAACAGGTATTGTTTGAAATCAGTGTATGTTTCTTTACTTATTCTCAGAGAGCTTTCAAAAATGAAGCATGAAATACAACAGTGAAAAAGTTAGAATGTGAGTGGAGTATTGCTGTGAAAAAAATTTACTTTGCATTTCACTGTGAGGACACAACAGATTTAATTGCATGAAGAATGTTCTGGTTAAAAGAGAATAAAATGTCATTTTTCTTGGCAAAATGCAAGTAGTTAGGCATGATAGAAATATGGCCGGATATGAAACCATCCTTTCATTAATGACTAAGGTAATATCACGGTATGAGGGAATGTCTGTTTATCACAACTGGGGAGCATGGCAGAACGGAAGAAAAAAAAAATACTGTTTCTGAAACAAACCTGGTAGGACAACAGTCTGACATAAAGATGAGAAATTCCTGTCTATAATTCAAGAATATGTGGCACAAGTAGAAATTTGCAATCCATAAACAATGCCCAAATTAGGTGAAAAGATTAGCTAAGAGAAATGGCCAAAACTCCAATCTAAACAGTGTGCAGGTTTCATAGACATACAATAAAATGTCTTCCCCAAATATTAATTTAAAGTGCTGTAATATTTATGCATGTGGCAAATTTCTATCTTTCATTTTTCTTAAACTGATTGTATATTATCAGACACATAATTCTTTTGTTTTCATATTTAACACTTGACTTAATAGCATAATTTATATTTTTGCATATAATAAACTATTGTACCTGTATTATCTGAGTTAATGGATGCTCCTTTTTAATTATTTTTTTCACAGTCATAGTGTGATTTCACATGCCTCAGACACTTGCACCACTTTAAAAAAAAAAAAGTCTGTGCATCTGTGTGTCCATCCGGTTGCTATGTGTCTGTCATTCCAACAGATGGCACAAAACAAACATTTGTAGTAATGCACATTTGTAATAATGCATTTTATTACTATGGTGCGCCATCTGCTGGAATGACAAATGAAATGCATGTCTTAAGTTATATGTCATGTCCTATGAGATTCATAAAAGCAGTGTTAATGCTGGTGATGTGCCATTTGTTGGAATGACAAATGCAATGCATTTTATTAGTACATGCACTACAAAAATACATTCCAATAGATGATGCACTGTAAGCATTAATGCAGAGGTCTATACTGATTGCTGAAATTTCAACCAGTCCTCGACGCGTAGCACGGTTAGTTTTTAAATAAAGGCATATTTATTAATTTTATGAAAACCATGACTCCTTGAGCTTTTTATTATTGCAGTCAATATGGTATGAATTTAAACATGAAACAAAAGCTGTGAAAATCGCCAAATACATCTATACTAGTGGACTAGTTTGCTGTGGATTAATTTTTTTGCCCTTGTCTTGCTCTGTTAAGTATTTTGGCCTTATCTTCTTTAAATCCTTATTAATGAAGATGCTTTGTTTCTCCTTTTTATAACAGTTGAAGGTTTTTGGTCATTCCACCTCTTGTAGCGCTTTTGTTATATTATTTGGGACATTTAAGTGTATTTTTAAGACTTTTTGAGCCTGTGAAGCCTGAGGTAGGCCAGTGAAGCTGGAATTAACTCCACTGTACTGTGTGTTTTTCCAAGCAGGCAAATGAGTGTCAGCCAATGAAACCTTTTGGAGGCCTCACACCACTTTCATCATGTGGAAGAGTGCACATTATAACACACTTTGCCACTCTCTGGCACCAAGGTAAGCAAAATCCATTAAACTGCATAACTTCAATTTATTTAATAGAATACAAAAGCCAGGTTACTTGATGCACTAACCTGTTTCCATACCACTTGCTCAGTTATCTTTCCGGGTTCTAAAACATCTTGGAAGAAACCTTGAAAAACTGCAATCATGGAGAAAGAATTGTGGTGGTCAAATATTAAAGCCAAAGGCAACAATGTATTGCACACATATGCATTATTCCTTACCAGCTGATGTTGATTTTAATGGGAGGGATTTATCTGTTGGATTATAAGAGTAGTAATCTCTAAAAGGATTTCATTCATAAATTTAATTGGAATAAGCTGTGGTAAGTTACTTCCAGATTTGTTTTGTTATAAATATACTTCCAAAGTGCAGACTGTACACTTCATGAAACATGGAGCTTTGTAATTTGAAATGGAGGCTTTTGAAACATTTAAAAGCCTTTGTAATAAACTGCAAGAAAAGATGTGTTTTTATATATATATATATATATATATATATATATATATATATATATATATATATATATATATATATATATATATATATATATATATATATATATATATATATATATATATATATATATATATATATATATATATATATATATTATATATATATATATATATATATATATATATATATATATATATATATATATATATATATATATAACTATTAAATGCAGCTTCACTTAGCAAAGCATATGTCTGGAGCAAATGATGACAGGCCAGTAATGTGAACAAATATATTTCACTTCAAAAACAAAAAGAAAACTTTAGTTTATGTAATACCTTTTGCAGTGGACTTAATTTCAGTAATTTTTACCAGACAATTTACAATATTGGAATTTCATGAAGTTTTAAATATTAAATCATTCGTTAATTTTTGTAACTTGCTTATTTAAGTACCAAGTCATGCTGAATTTGGAGACTGTCTCAACATCATTAGGCATAAACTATAAACCAACCCACAGTATGGGCACAATTTCATCACTAGGCACGCTTTTTATAGCTTCAGGCCAATGTAGATTTACCAATCAGCCCAACCTACACATGTCTGAGTTGTGGAAAAATTGGAGCACCCAGAGAAAAAACACATACATAAAGAAAGCAGTATGTAGGCAGAACTGAGTCAGCTATCTCAACCCAAGACCAGAGCTGCAAGGCAGCAGCACTAACTGCTATGTCACCCAATAATCAAACAGTTTATTGATACAGAGGGTTATGTAATATATTGTATGAGACAGCTTTTAATTTTAAATGCTTTGTGTGTGGGTCAAAATGTGTTTGAATAGGCTGCTTACACAGTTGTATTTCTTTAACAATAGTTAACTGATTATTTCTGTTCTGTATGTGACGGTGTGGGTTCTTTCCACAGTCCCTGGCAGCTTGAACCCAAAACCGTTGATAACTTGTCTGAGGTTGAGCCCGGCAAATAGGGACACACACAGTCAGCAAGAGGTGGTTTAAAGTGCATCACTGCTTTATTTACAAACAAAGTACAGTGCTCCAAATAAATTCAATAAATAAATAAATAATCCATAAATAAAACATGAAATATGGAGATTTAAAAAAATTAAAATAAACAATCCAGTAAATAAGCAGTAAAACCAAGGTTATAAACAAGCCAAAAACTATTTCATTTCACTTCCAGTGTTTTTCTCACTTTCACTCTTCTCCCTCCTCTCATTCAGCTCCTGGGCAAAATCAGTAGAAGCAAGGTCACAGCAACAGCACCCCACAAATGACTACATCCGTCGGCATCTGCCTTAACACCTAGGGCAAGACTCCCACATCCTGCTGCTTCCATCAGCATCTGCAGGACTTCATGGAGCACATGATTGCTCCTGCTCCCAGCTGTCCACGTCTGGATTGCATCACACTCAGCTCTTTCACAGGGATTCCCCTGACTGCTTTGCTGCTTTTTCACTGCATTGGCTCTCAAATGATTTTTCACTCACCACCTCAACCTTACTTCCTCCATACCTTTCATTTCTCTGTCCTCCTTTCTTTTCTGCACAGGTTTCTCTTATGCATCTCGGTATGTAGGTGCGCATGCACTAATTACAGACTCCATGGCCGCTTGCTAATGAGGCAATTGATTGAACTATGTGCATCTGAACATGAATGTACACTCAACTGTTAACACCAATTTGCACTTTGCAATTAACCTTAAAAGGTAATCGTCTACACTGGTTTGTTTTTTTTTTTTTTAGTAATCCCAATCCTTTGGATCCATCAGATGTTAGCATAGTTGGAGAATATTCTGTTAGGCTAGTTGGGTAATATTTTGTCTCTGAAGATAATTACAGAAATTCTGGAAAGTAAATATATTGTAAAATTATCAAAAACAGACAAAAAGGAGTTGGAGGATACTTGGCTAAATGTCTGAGCAAGAAATATGGTAAAAACAAAAGGAAAAAGTCAGTTAGTACAACACCCGAGATGTTTTAATCTTCTGAAGGAAGAGGTGCATCTTCACACAGAAGCTGCTCACAAATGAAACAGGGCTTTTAGTGAACCTTAAGGTTTAAGTACCCATGGAAGTGGAAGTGGCGGGGCTAGTGAGACTGGAACTGGAATTGAGGTCAGTTGTTATACAGTGTTCTTCATTCTAAAGGGAATTGAATTAGGATTATTAGTTTTGTCACATTCCAATTTGCCCCCCCATGTTCCCTTCCACCAATACCCAGGAAACATTCCTGATGCTTGTGTGTGTGTGTGTGTGTGTGTGTGTGTGTGTGTGTGTTACAGGGCCCGTCTCCTTTTATTCAGTTTCTGAGGCAGGAACGAGCTTGGCTGATTGGTCATGAACACAGGATAGTGTGTTTGTGTTAATATGGAGTAGACCCTTGTCCATGGAATTCCCATTGACTATAATCCTGCAGGTTAAGGAACCAGTGAGTCATTCAAGGATTGCTATCCTAAGCTGTCATTCATTGGAGGGGGGTGTAGTTCCTGTTGAGAATAAATTCTTGACTCAGCAGACAACACTTTAGCTTTAAGATGGCCCATATGATAGAAAGAACCTCCTGCTGAACCCTATTATACCTTGTGACGTGTGATTCCCTGTCTTGCACCCCAAAACACGAGGCTGAGTCTCCGTACTTTTGCAAAACCTGCTTTATTCAGCTTGACACAGGAACAGCATGGTTATTTATTGTAGTGGGATCTACCACTCTCCTATACACAGACACAGCAATCAGGCAGGGTCGTGGCCAAGTAATACTCTGCATTTATAATGTTCCTTGCATCACCCATCGAAGAGCTGCTGCAGCTCTGGGAGCCTGCGGTTGCCCTGGCAATGAATTGCTTTCTTCCACAGACATGGCGATTAAGCTTTGGGATGCTTTTTGGTGTGTCGTCCCATTGGGGGGATTCCCAAAAGAGTTTAGAGGATTGCCACTCCAGCAATTTCCAGCTCAGATACAAAACAGGATGCTTCACACCATTTCCTCAACACGGCACAAAGGCCAGTGTCAGAAGTGCTCATCTGGAGTAGGAAAGGAAGATAGAATTAAGCCAATAAGCAATCAAAATATTCAGAAGAGTTTGGGCATTTATAAGGTCCAGAAATGAAGCCTCTACTTTAGCATTCAATACCACATTGGCAGGAGCAATTTTGTGAATTGGGTCCATTTAAGGTGAAGCCCTCTTAAAAAAACAGGGAACAAACCTCCAATAGTATCCTGCAAGACTTGGGGAAAACCTTCTGTTTACCTTTTCATATGTGGCTGGGGCCATCTCTGGATGGAAGCTATTTTGGTCTATTGTGGTTTGACTTGATCCTGTCCTACTTCATAGCCTAAATATTTGGCTTCCATAATTCCAAAATAGCATTTTTTGTTTGGATTTTTATGCAGGTCTGAATCTAGGAAGGATTGCACTAGAGTCAAAAACTACTCTTAAGTATTCCTCTCATGTGCTGGAAAAGATGACAATATCATCAAGATAGACAGCACTGTTGGTATTATGAGGCTTGAGCAGTTGTCCTCCAGACATTGAAAGATTCCTGGAGGTGCATGTAGACCAATGGAAATAACATAGTATTGCCAGTGACCTCTAGGGGTGCTGAATGGTGTTTTTTCCTTTGATTTAA
This sequence comes from Polypterus senegalus, assembly GCF_016835505.1. Taxonomy (NCBI): domain Eukaryota; kingdom Metazoa; phylum Chordata; class Cladistia; order Polypteriformes; family Polypteridae; genus Polypterus; species Polypterus senegalus. The sequence goes on along the minus strand of NC_053155.1, from coordinate 141,923,666 downwards.
AGGGCTAGAGGAATCTGTCAATGCCCTTTGGTTATATCACACTGGAATTTATAAGTAAGTGTTCATGATGTAATTGGTGGTGCCTCTTGGGATGTAGTCTGTAGCAAATTATTATCTCCCCACAAAGACTCTAAAATGTTAGTGTGACCCACTTAAAAATAGAACAGAAAATTAAATCTTGCACCAGGGAGGAAATAAAATTAACACACACATGAAAATAAATCTTAAAAATTCTCCTTTCAAAATTACAAAAACTAAAACAAATTGTCCAGTGCAAAAAAAATTAACCAATCAGAACACAGTGCTTTTACAATTCTTAATACAGACTCCATTGTTACTGTACAACAACAACATTTATTTATATACTGTAACACATTTTCATATAAACAATGTAGCTCAAAGTGCTTTACAAGACATCAAATACTAAGTTACAAGAAAGGAAATACAATAAGGTTTAGGCAATAAAAGTTTAAAGTAAGTAACAAAAAAAAGTAAGGTCAGATGGCCAGGGGGACAGAAAAAACAACAAAAAGAAAAATCTGCAAGGATTCTAAGGCCAAAAGAACTCCTAGCCCCATCGGGATAGGATTTGATGAAGTTGATCTTGTGGACAGTCGAGGCAGCTGCCCTTCATTCCAGGATCACAGGTGGCTGCATGGTACCTTGATCAGGTGGTGGTGGCATAGATCGCCACCACAGAAGAACCAGTAAAGACAGAAGAGAAAAGTAGAGATTAGTAATGATTGCAGATCCCTGAAGAATTTGATAATTCTATGCTTATATAGTCTATTAGGAGTATGACACGTAGCTACTGCTGGGATGCCTCCATAATGGAAGGACCAGGGGAAGGAGCCTGCACAGGGTAATACCACCCCCAGAATGACAGAGGGCAGGAGCTTGTTAGAGTGCCACAGGTTTGGAGCAGGAAAGTTCAACCCTGTTGGAGTCTGTGGCCGCCACCACCAGGGGGCGCATGGAGAACAGCTTAGCCCTTCTCTATAAGGCTACCGCCACACCCGGAAGTACAGCCAGAAGAAGATTGTGGAACACCTGGAGCACTTCTAGGTGCTGTATAAAAGATGCCAGCTGCCACAACTCAAGAAGCCAGAGTCAGGAGGAGATGGATGAAGCCTGCAGAAGGAGGAGTGGAGAATTGAGAGCGTAAGAAAAAGGACTGGGTATTTAATATTTGGTGCTTTGTAATGTGTGCTGCTGTAGTGAGTGAGACAAAAGTGTTTCACACAGCTCAATAAAGGTATGCTGTGTGCTGGACTTGTCCTCTGTGTCTGTTGTGTCTGGGGTTTGGGGAGATGTATGCCGCCTGGTTACCACACTACAAAAAGCCAAATTAAAATAATGGGTTTTTAGCAGCTTTTTAAAATTTATCACAGTATTATCCTGGCAAATTTCCATTGGTAAAGTATTCCAGATTTTAGGTGCATAACAGCAAATAGGATACTCACCATTTCTTTTAAGCTTGGCTTTTGGAATTATAAGCAGACCTCCATTCAAAGACCTAAGGTTATGACTTGGAGTGCAGAGGGACGGGCATTCCAAAATCTAGGACGGAGCAAGATTGTTTAAGGCTTTATAAATGGTTAGTAGTATTTTAAAATCAATTCTAAATGAAACAGATAACCAATGTAACAACACAAAAACTGGTGAGATGTGCTAAAATTTTCTTTTTCTAGTTAAGATTCTGGTTGCTGAATTCTGCACTAGCTGCAATCAAGTGATGTCTTAGGTAGTCCTGTTTTGAGTGCATTACAATAATCTAGTCATCTAAAGCCGTGTATCATCTGCATAGCTGTGGTAGCTCACATTGTGCTTTGAGATAATCTGCCGTAAAGGAAGCAAGAAGCCTGGACCCAGAATTGGTCCTTGTGGTACACCATAATCATTTACTACTTTAACCTGTTCAGTTTTTGTACTATGGTTTGTTCTAAAACCTGACTGAAACTTTCAAGAATAGAATGTACATTCAAATAATCATTTAGCTGCTTAAAAACTCCCTTCTCTATTACCTGATACACTTGTATGTTGGCCATCATTAGAATAATCTAGACTAAAACAGGCTATTCAGTCAAGCAAAGCTCACTGTTCTGAGCCACTTAATTCTTCTAAAATCACATCAAGTTTACTTTTGATAGTCCCTAATGTTCTACTGTCTACCACACTACTTGGTAGCATATTCCATGTGGTTCTCTGTGTAAAGAAACATTTCCTAATGTTTGTTTGAAATTTATCCTTAAAAAGTTTCCAACTCTGTCCCTTTGTTCTTGATGAATTCCTTTTGAAATATGTCTCGATCCACCATATTAATTCCCTTCATAATTTTAAACACTTTAGTCATGTCTCCTTTTATTCCTCTTTTGCGTAAACTGAAAAGGCTTAGCTCTTTTAATCACTCCTCATAATTCATCCCCTGTAGGTCTGATCCTACTTGCTCTGTTATGGACTTTTTCAAGCACTGCTATCTTGTTTGTAACCTGGAAACTAAAACTGCACACAGCACTCCAGATGAGGCCTCACTGGTGATTTATAAAGCTTGAGCATACCCTTGACTTGTACTGCACACATTGTGCTATATAACATAACATTCTTTTAGCCTTCTTAATGGCTTCTGAACACTGTCTGGCAGTTGATAGTGTTGAGTCTACTGCAACTCCTAAATCCTTCTCATAATGTGTACTTTCAATTTTCAGACATCCCATTGTGTATTCAAACTTAACATTTTTACTTCCTATATGTAATATTTTACATTTACTTGCATTAAATTTCATCTGCTACAAATCTGCTCAAGCCTGTATGCTGTCCAAGTCCCTCTGTAATGATTCAAAGGATTCTAGATTTTCTGCCAATCCAACTATCTTGGTATCATCTGCAAAATGAACCAGCTTTTTCCTTAAATAGCAGCAGCCCCAGCACTAACCCCTGAGTACACCACTCTTAACATCAGTCAATTCTGATAAGGTTACTCGCACCATAACCCTCTGCTTCCTGTGTCTAAGCTAGTTCTTCCAGCAGAGAGTGGATAATTTATTTGCTATTGCATTTCTAAAAAGTTCACGTGTAAAACTATTTTACCTGCCGGCTTCATGTCTAACTTGTGAATATAATCCCCTATTACTATGTGGGGCATCCCCTACCCTTGGGATCTGCCTCACATTACTAATTAGCCAGCTTACACACAAAGAAGCACATACTTTTAATAGACACAGACTTAACACATAATGATCAATAAGGGCATCTGCTACCTCGAACCCTGAACAAGATTCTATAATCTTCTTCAGACCCCTTTATCTGTCCTCCAAAATAACTCTTCTTTTATTTCTAACTAGATTTTATCTTACTTCGTTCCCAAGTAGCTTACTTGGCTAAGGTAGAAATATTTTATTTCATTAAAACAAGGCAACATTCAGCACACTGGAGAAAGCAACTTTTCACAAATGACAGCCCCCACTGTCTCTTAACAACAGCCTCCCATCTTTGCATTCAGTCGTAAACACTTAGCAATTGCTTCATTCTTTTATATATCATCAAATACTGTCATACATTGTTTTTAATAAAACATATTGTCATACTTAAATTTCTTTTACAATTGCACATTATTCACAAAGATCTGTATCACACGTACTATATACTCAGTCGAAGTTGTGTTTTTTTTTTAACATAACTTTTCACCATTCATCTCACTCCTTAACATTCACACTTCTATTTGCTTATCAGGACAAAACAGCCTCTTGGGACACAGGCTGGTGTTACCTTTGGCAAATTGGGAACAGATCCAGCTCAGCTTCATATGGCGCTGTTCTCCAGATCAAGGAGACTCTGTGGTGAACCTAGTCAGCGGCAATCAAGGAAAAAACTTCCTTGGAGATTCGATTCAACCATCAGGAAACCATGCAGAACAATACCACAACAGGAAAGTGTTCCCAGAAAAAGCTATGCAGTCACAGAGAATATACTAGCTCAACAAGGAAAACATATAAGCTTGAACCTTTACTTCCCATCGAAGGCCAAGAGTGTTAACCACTGCGACACCATATGCTCCACACACACAAATCTGGTACATTGTGATTTTTTGCAATAAGTTGTCTCCCTTGTCTTTTATTATTATCAAAAGGGCATTTCTTCTTGATCAGGGCTTAAAGGAAAGATGTTTTGCATTGTTTAATGCTAGTTAAGACGTCTTCATTTTAAATCAAGCCAATGGATACCTTCCTAAAGTATGGCCAGTACTTATAAGAAGGTAATGTAGAGACATGCTTCTCATTGCAAATTAAAACCAATTATTACTTTTTTTCTTTTTCCAGTTTAAGTCAGAGCTCTTTATATTGTAGCATTATTTGTGTAAACAATCTGCCGTTTCTTTTTTTCACAATTGCTTATAAAGAGAGTGTTAATACAAGCTTGTAATTTAAGCAATACTTACCAGATAACATCAATAGCTTCTTAGTTTCTGTGTGTTTTTGATTTCCTTGAGGATGGCATATTAACATTTTAACACAATTTCATGGCACATATTAGTTTGGGGGGGCTATGACATGCATTAACCTTTTTTTCCTTTAAATACTGCTCGCAGCACCATATTTGTATCCAGCAGACAGTGGTCTTTCTCCCTGGAATTTGTTTCTTGATGCAGAATTGACTTGAACCGAAATACTATACCTTTTGTACCCAGGCAGAAAATAATTACAAGAGAGAAAAATATGGCACAAAAAGAGATATATGTATTTAACTTGCTTTAACAGGTAACATTCATTCCCAGAAATATAATGCATAACCCTGTATACAGTGGTGTGAAAAACTATTTGCCCCCTTCCTGATTTCTTATTCTTTTGCATGTTTGTCACACAAAATGTTTCTGATCATCAAACACATTTAACCATTAGTCAAATATAACACAAGTAAACACAAAATGCAGTTTTTAAATGATGGTTTTTTATTTAGGGAGAAAAAGAATCCAAACCTACATGGCCCTGTGTGAAAAAGTAATTGCCCCCTTGTTAAAAAATCACCTAACTGTGGTGTATCACACCTGAGTTCAATTTCCGTAGCCACCCCCAGGCCTGATTACTGCCACACCTGTTTCAATCAAGAAATCACTTAAATAGGAGCTGCCTGACACAGAGAAGTAGACCAAAAGCACCTCAAAAGCTAGACATCATGCCAAGATCCAAAGAAATTCAGGACCAAATGAGAACAGAAGTAATTGAGATCTATCAGTCTGGTAAAGGTTATAAAGCCATTTCTAAAGCTTTGGGACTCCAGCGAACCACAGTGAGAGCCATTATCCACAAATGGCAAAAACATGGAACAGTGGTGAACCTTCCCAGGAGTGGCGGCCGACCAAAATTACCCCAAGAGCGCAGAGACGACTCATCCGAGAGGTCACAAAAGACCCCAGGACAACGTCTAAAGAACTGCAGGCCTCACTTGCCTCAATTAAGGTCAGTGTTCACGACTCCACCATAAGAAAGAGACTGGGCAAAAATGGCCTGCATGGCAGATTTCCAAGACACAAACCACTGTTAAGCAAAAAGAACATTAGGGCTCATCTCAATTTTGCAAAGAAACATCTCAATGATTGCCAAGACTTTTGGGAAAATACCTTGTGGACTGATGAGACAAAAGTTGAACTTTTGGAAGGCAAATGTCCGTTACATCTGGCGTAAAAGGAACACAGCATTTCAGAAAAAGAACATCATACCAACAGTAAACTATGGTGGTGGTAGTGTGATGGTCTGGGGTTGTTTTGCTGCTTCAGGACCTGGAAGGCTTGCTGTGATAGATGGAACCATGAATTCTACTGTCTACCAAAAAATCCTGAAGAAGAATGTCCGGCCATCTGTTCGTCAACTCAAGCTGAAGCGATCTTGGGTGCTGCAACAGGACAATGACCCAAAACACACCAGCAAATCCACCTCTGAATGGCTGAAGAAAAACAAAATGAAGACTTTGGAGTGGCCTAGTCAAAGTCCTGACCTGAATCCAATTGAGATGCTATGGCATGACCTTAAAAAGGCGGTTCATGCTAGAAAACCCTCAAATAAAGCTGAATTACAACAATTCTGCAAAGATGAGTGGGCCAAAATTCCTCCAGAACGCTGTAAAGACTCATTGCAAGTTATCATAAGCGCTTGATTGCAGTTATTGCTGCTAAGGGTGGCCCAACCAGTTATTAGGTTCAGGGGGCAATTACTTTTTCACACAGGGCCATGTAGGTTTGGATTTTTTTTCCCTAAATAATAAAACCATCATTTAAAAACTGCATTTTGTGTTTACTTCTGTTATATTTGACTAATGGTTAAATGTGTTTGATGATCAGAAACATTTTGTGTGACAAACATGCAAAAGAATAAGAAATCAGGAAGGGGGCAAATAGTTTTTCACACCGCTGTACATACATATTTAGGCCAAACAGAAGCATTGGGATATCTCAGCTAAGTGGGAGAATGGTGACAAAATCAGATATTCCATCCAGTAGCTAGGAATGTCGGTGTTATAGTGATGCCTCTGATGTCATGCTTGATCTTCGGCATTATAAACACATAATTACATATTCATAGAATTCATGTCAGAACGGACTGGTTATTAATACCTTCATAAACACTGGGTTCTGTAACAATATTGGTTAAACAGACATCAGCAAATACCCAAAACAACCTGCTTGTGTACTTCACGTTTTGTGCCCATGTCCCTAACCTGACTTAAAGTTGTCATTTGTCAATCTCCCTGTCTCTCCCTTTCTCTCACCTGAATTGCATGGATTTGTGAAATACATTTCACAAATTACATTGGCAAAAATAATCTTGCTACAACACCCCACCCTGAACTCCTACTTCTTTTAGTATGATGCCCAACTTCTCATGTGGCACCTTATCAAATGCTTACTGAAAGCCCAGGTAAATAATATCATATGCTCCACTTTGATCATATCCTTTTGTTGCTTCTTCATAGAATTCCAACATGATGGTAAAACACGACCTCCCTCACTGAACCCATGCTGATTGTTCACTAAAATTCATGTTCTTGCCACGTGTTTCTCAATCATATCCTTAAACATAATGTTTAGGGTCATTATTCTGCTGGAAGACCCAATAACAACCCATCTTCAGCTTTCTGGCAGAGGCCACCAGATTTTGATTTAAAATGTCCAGGTATTTCAAGGAGTTCATGATGCCATGCACCCTAACAAGGTTCCCAGGGCCTTTGGAAGAGAAATAGCCCCACAGCATCACATATCCTCCACCATAATTTACAGTGGGCATGAGGTGCTTTTCCGCATACTCATTCTTGGATTCACGCCAGACCCACTTAGAATTTTTTTTGCCAAAAAGCTCAATTTTAGTCTCATCCAGCAAAAGCACACGGTCCCAGTTGAAGCCTTTGTACCGCTTAGCAAACTCCAGACGTTTACGTTTATGATTGTCGGTGAATAAAGGCTTTTTCCTTGCATGTTTCCCAAACAGCTTGTTGGCATGGAGATAGCATCTTATGGTTGTCATGGAGAATTTGTGACCCCAAGATACCAGTCTTTGGTGAAGTTCTCTAGCAGTGAGCTTTGGAGAATTTTTTACTTCTTTTACCATCCTCCTCACTGCGCGTAGTGGCAAGATAAACTTGGGTCCTCATCCAGCCTTGTCACTGTTCCCGTTATTTTACACGTCTTTATTATTCCTCTGACTGTAGATACAGGCAAGTTTAGGCAAGTAGCTATTTTCTTGTAGCCATTACCTGACTTATGAAGGTTGGCACACATTTGCCTGACTTGAACGTTCTCTTGTCTTTCCCATGTTGAAGAGTGGCTAAGAACAATAGGACTCTGTGTCACGTTATATTTATACCCCAGGGAAACAGGAAGTCATTAATTACTAATTAAAAGTAAAAAAAAAAAACTTTTAAAACTAAACTAGAAATTAAAAAAATGCTACAATTACATTTATTTTATAGGAACTGTTAGGGGTGCCAATAATTGTTGCACATATTATTTCATGTAAAAAACGTTTTTCTTAATGTGGGATTTTTTCCCCAATGAATAAATGTACTTCAATTAAAGGTTGGATTTTACTCTTTTTTGTGTTGAGAGCCTATAGTTTTGGGGGAAAAAAGAGAATTTATTAGAAGCCTAAGAACACATCTTAACCAGGGGTGCCAATAATTGTGGAGGGCGTAGTAGATTCATGGAAATGCATAATGTTCAGTAGTGATTGTACGTAAATTCTGTGCCACAGGTTAAAAAGAAATTATGCAGGTATTTGAGCAGGCAAACCAGAAATTATTTATGCCTTGTGATGGATGGCGCACATGTGCAGGCATCCTGGCCAGGAAGGGACAAGGAAAAATACCCAGCCAAGAGGCCAGGGTGATACAAAGACAGGGGGACATAATCTGTCAAGACCACCTGCTAAAATGATATGCTAGATGGCAGCAACCCTGGGCTAGAATTCCCACAGGAACACCTGCATGGCATACTGGGACCAGTAGTCCTGTGGGGCAGCCCTGCCAGTTTCCGTTGAGGCCATCAGGGGGAGCTGCAGGGTCCAGGATAAAAGAAGCAGCTTGACATCATCCAGATGAGTTGGAGTCAGATTGATAAAGGACAAAGCATGTCTGGAGGAGTGGAAGGAGAGAGAAAGAGAAGAATTGTGTTATATTTGTGAGTTTCAAAGCCATTTGTAAAATAAACTTTTTTTTTTATTGTACTATGACTTGTGTCATGGTGATTGTTTCTGAGGTTGGTGGGCTGCAACGCCCCTTACTGGTCACAACCTCAGTGACGGTAAAATAGAGAGAAAGATAAAGGAAGACATATGTATGTCCTAAAATGGCAACTATTACAGAGTTAATCAGAATATTCCACAACTATTCTATACAAAAATTGTCAGAATTCCTGTTTTTCTTTGTATCCTCTTCCACCACATATAACTACATTAAATTTGTCCCTATATCATGCAGATATAGTTTTTTGGACCACTCCAATATGCTTATATTGCCAAATCATTTTTGTCCCTCAGCTAACACTTCGCAATTTCAATCGATTTTGAACCACAGCTTTTCAGCCACACATAAGGTCTCATCATAAACTCATAAAAATTGCAGCACAATAACTTCACTTTCTTTGTTTTATTTTGCAGTGTGCATAAAATCAATGCCATGCTGGGATACCCTTTAACCCTCAACTACCAAAGTTGTAATGTTCTGATGAAGGGAGAGCCTGATTGATATTCTAATACTTAGAAGAGTTCATGATGCTATAGATTTTAAAAAGGGCTCCAGAGCTAGTGGCAGCAGAACAAACAATCCACCGTCATACTGCAAGGTAGGTATTGTGATCTTTTCTTGTATGCTTTCCTTTTTCAGTGATAAAAAAGTAACAACAGTTATAAGGGGCAAAGACTTCAGTTTTACATCCAGTTAACCATATATATGATTGAAATGTATCTCTTACTAGAATCTTGCAAAACCTACTACGTCAAGTCTGATTCTTGTTTTCACTTAGGACTTTATTAACCCCATTTAAACAGAAATTTGGCATGCATGAACCTAAGTGATGTTTTTGAGACTTGAGGACTCCAAAATGCAAATGAGACACTGCAGCTATTCAACCATGGAGAAATATTTTGGACAAAAATAAATAAATGCGCAAATAAATACAAACTGCATGAAATGTGAGCATAGATAAATATGTCATGAAATAGGTTTTCTGTTGCTTATTTATTTATTTCCATTATATTCCTCCAAATGCATCATAAAATGCAGCTTGAAATAAAACCGTCTCTTTCACTCGTCAAAGTTGAGAGGGTGGGCACATACTGTGTTTTGATTGGTGATTGCTCATACCTACCTCAATCTGTCAGTGTGTGAGATGGAGGTAAATGAGATAGCACAATTAGAAAAATGCTTACAACTGCCAATGAAGTGGCTTCTGCAGAAGTTAATAACGTATTTCAGAGAGAAAACAAGATTTATCAGAAGATATTACAATGCTGGCAGCCTTTTTGGACTGTGATATCACTAAAATTATTTTTGAAAACGATGAACTGGTGCAGTGAACTAGGCTACATGCCATTCCATCCTTTGGCACCTTTACAGCTCTGACCAGACACATTTATTTATTCATACTCACACTTCAGGACACATTTATTTATCTTTGCTAACATTTCATGCAGTTTTTATTTATTTGCACATTTATTTATTTTGTTTGAAATATTCTTTCATATCCAACAGCAAACTCACTGTCTATAAGAAGAAAAAACACTTCTGTTCTCTCCACTTTTGACATTTTGAGTTACTTTATTATTGCCCTCTTTTGTATACACTGATGAAAAGCAAAAGAGAAACACCCAAAAGACAAGCAAGTTCCTTAGCATTGAGGTGTACTTAAATAAAGCAGAATGGTGGATTTCTCTTTTCTATAGGGGCTTCAATAACCGGCACTCTTTTTTTGGGAGAGGCTGTACTATTCATTTACAAACATTTGTTTGGCAATTTCTGCCTTCAAGCAAAACCCTCCAATTTCTAATTCTTTTAAGAATAAATTACAGCTGCATAAAACTGGATATTATATATACCTTTTGATGTACATCTTTATTCAACGAGCCAATAATTCCAGAGCCCACGATTTAATAGCAGAAAGTATCTGAGCATGCAGTATAACAATAAAGTCTACGAACAGCAAAAAGAAATGAAGAAGGCTGAAGATACAAGCAGTGTAATTATCATACCCCCGTTGAAGATGCCTGACTACCTTGTGTAACACAAAGACCTTGTAACATTAGGAAATATAGACAATTTTCTCTTGCATAACCCTCAGCCAATGAGTTTATGATAATTAAGACAATCACTATTTTTATTAACTCAAGTAAAATTACAATTTTCATGACTTATATTTCAAAATGAGTTTTGATACTGCGCTTTAAATATTCCTCCTGCTGTGTAAATGTAATAACATATTTTTGTCCATCACTGCCAATTTTATTTACCATTTTTCACTTTAGGTAAATATTCTTTATTATTTTTTGTGTTTTGCATTGTGCTGCATACTGCAATTTCTTGCTGTGACATTTGCTGACCTGTCATCAGTCATTGTCCAACCCATTATATCCTAACACAGGGTCACAGGGGTCTGCTGGAGCAAATCCCAGCCAGCACAGGGTGCAAGGCAGCAACAAATCCCATGCAGGGTGCCAGCCCACCGCAGTGATTTAATTTAATACCACTAAATACTGCTTCACTAAAAATCTTTGTTCGGAAAACACCCCAGTACTCGGATGTTTCTAGGAAATGAAAGACATACCACTTATATCTTTTTTGTTGAAAGTAAATTATTATGCAGGCTGCGAGAGATTCCCAAACTTTTTCATATGACTGTATATAAAAGAAAGAGACAAAGTTTCAGAAATATTTATTTTTAATCACCATATACAATGTAATCTACAAAAAATATGTAAAATATAAAACATTTAAAACAATATATAAAGAACCTATTAGATGTTAGGTTAGCTTTACTGACAAATTATTACAGCCACGTGATAGCAGTTCACATGTTCACATTTGCTCAGCAATAAAAAAAAAAAAATGAAAAGACCTGTTAAAAAAACAAAACAAACTTGTTTTCTTAAAGCCAAGCTACAAAGCACAGCTGGCAGCAATGTCTATAAAAGTTAAAACACTTCTACCTGAACAAACAGCATGTTTTTTTAAAGATATGACTTATTCTTTATATTAAATTAAACAGGCTCAGGTTAATATAGTGCAATTTACATTTACAATCCTACAGGTACTTCCAGATCTGAAACTAATGAACTCAAAAAAATAATTGGAAAGAAAAAAATTACAAACAGGATTTAAGTTCTCCAGGTTAGAACATGGAATTCTCCCCTGAATGAGCATCTGCAGCAATCCAGGAAAACCTCAGACCTTCAGCTGTTCACTTTTTCCACATTTTTACATGTTTGGCACAATCACATGATCAGCTGTGAAATTATGACCCAATGCTTAGAACAGATCATAAAAGAGAAAATATACATTTATTTTCAATTAAGATGAAAAAAAATTGCTACAAGGAAAATATGGAAATCAAAACCAGCTACTCATCACCGTCTTAAGCACAGACTTATGTTTTTAGTCCCTAATATACCACAGAATGTTAAAAACAACTGCTATTATGAAATGCATGCCAAAGAGACATGCCCACCATCAAAGCATAAACGTTCAAATGTAATGTGTGTGTTATTTATTAATTGAATGAGTGCATCAATAACATGAGTGCTATGCTGATGTAGTAAAATTAAATTAAGATAACTTTAAATTCATTAAAGAAATACATTTCCTTCTTTAAAGTACATGCACATCTTTAATCTGACATTTTTCAACACTGAGGTATAAACATTCAGTACATTATTTGTGCCATATGTCAAAGGAAAGTCACGTGTAAAAGGATGCCTATTCCAAATACTTAGCTTTACATTGTCGGAAATAGTCATGTTTCATGTTAAACCTGATTTCAACGTAATGGTATTAAAAATATGAATAATGCTTTCTAAGCACTGGTAACCAAGGAGAGACACAAGTGTCAATTTATCATTTATGATAAAAACAATTTTGGCATACCCACTAAAATAAAAGAAAAAAATTAAAACACATTCATTGAAAAGGTTAAATACAAATAACCAAAAGTAGAAACATGATCTGTTCTGCCAAGATTGTCCAAAGTCATATATACTAGTTATGCTGGTGAATTAATGCAATCATTAAGCACATGATTTTTCTTTAAAAATCTTTTTCACAAGTAGGAAACTTACTGAGTAACTGATATCTGTTGTTCTATATGTTAGGGAATTAATGTTCCATCAAATCTGATCAGTCTGCTAAAACATATTTTGAGATGATGCATTCTCTGTCATTCTTTTCTGTTACAATCCCATTTGCATGTCTGCAAAATTAAAGAAGTTGTCCACGTCTTTTGCTGCTGATGCTTTGCTTTCAGACAAAAATACCTAAACAGAAAATTCATTTGTAAATTAAGGATAATACAATTTAACAGCATACATCAATAATTTTCTTAATTACAGTACACAAAATTATGAATAACAAAATTCAAATGGCATTTTAGTCTTATAGTTATGTGATCAGTATTTTTATGTATTTTACTAGAGCTAATATTGATTTGTATTGTGCTGTATTTTCAGTAATGGGTATATTTATGAAACTTCTTTTCAGTTTTAATGAAAAAACTGATGCCATCACACAATGTAAATTTCCATCCATCTATTATCCAACCCGCTATATCCTAACTACAGGGTCACAGGGTCTGCTGGAGCCAATCCCAACCAACACAGGGCGCAAGGCAGGAGACAAACCCTGGGCAGGGCACGAGCCCACTGCAGGGCGCGCATACACACACACACACCAAGCACACACTAGGGACAATTTAGGATCGCCAATGCACCTAACCTGCATGTCTGTGGACTGAGGGAGGAAACCGGAGAACCTGGAGGAAACCCACGCAGACACGGGGAGAACATGTAAACTCCACGCAGAGAGTGGGAAGCGAACCCAGGTCACCTAACTGCGAGCAATGTAAATTTAAACCCCCTTAGTATTTCTTTCATTTTACCATAATTTAAGTGAGTTAGAAAAGGAATTAGTTTTGTTTAAGTAATAAAACTTTTGTGTATTTTGTTATTGCACATATAAAGTATTTTCATGGATTAAATTCAATTATTTGAAACAGTAATCCTGCTAATACAGTAGTGCAAGTATTTTATTTCAGGACATTTACTAGAGCAGCTCTATCTGTGCACACATTAAAATAATACAAAAAGGCAGCTGCATGACAATCACATAGGTGCTACAGGGCAGGATGACTTTATTTGAAATTGGCTAAAAATGGTGCAACAGAGACATTTAAGTACTCCAGAAAAAAGAAAACAAGGCTTACCTTGGTTCCGTTAAAAATATCATTTGCCAGACTATGACATGCTTCCACTGCCCCATCTCCATTAAATTCAAGGGCAACTACTGGACCTGTAAAGTCAGAAATAAGCTATTACCTTCCATAACCATATGGGACACTTTTTACTAGCTTACACATTCAATAAAATGAATAAATAAAAAGCTATTATATAGTATTAAACTGAGGAATTAAAAACACTGTACAATTATGATACAAAATCCTATAAAAATATATTATACTGAGACGGCATCCTGTAGAAGATCTCTACAAGGGGAGAAAGCAACACACTGGGTGGGAGAGACAATGCTCCAAATTAATGTAGGAACTTAGGGGTTGTTAGCAGAGTCAATCCAGGTGGACCAGAGATAAAGAAGAGACTGCCCTAGGACCTCACAGGCCAAGGAGTCCAGTAGGTGTTCGACAGAAAAGAGAAAAGCCTTGGAAGGCTGCAGTGAGAACATGTCCTGGTAAGATGGAATATGTAAATCTAGCTGGGGACACATTTCCCATTTTTGGATGAGATGAGTAAAAACTTTGTGTTTGAGGAGAATATACAGTAGTTGTTTTTGGATAGGACTCTTTGTTCTCAGTTCTCACAATACAAACTTAAGTTACAAAAGTCAGACATTTTGATCGTTCCTCCCCCACACTCTTCCCACACTGCGACTCTTCAATTCCACCCAGGGGGGTAAACGCTAACATTATACAAAGTTGTTGTCTTGTTATACCTGCATTTTTATCACTATTTAATTTAATATATATATACTGTACACAGTACAGGCCAAAAGTTTGGACACACCTCCTCATTCAATGTGTTTTCTTTATTTTCATGACCATTTACATTGGTAGATTCTCACTGAAGGCATCAAAACTATGAATGAACACATGTGGAGTTATGTACTTAACAAAAAAAGGTGAAATAACTGAAAACATGTTTTATAGTCTAGTTTCTTCAAAATAGCCACTCTTTGCTCTGATTACTGCTTTGCACACTCTTGGCATTCTCTCGATGAGCTTCAACAGGTAGTCACCTGAAATGGTTTTCACTTCACAGGTATGCCTTATCAGGGTTATTTAGTGGAATTTCTTGCTTTATCAATGGGGTTGGGACCAGCCGTTGTGTTGTGCAGAAGTCAGGTTAGTTGGACGATCATTTATTTTTCAACAGGACAATGACAATATATATATATATATATATATATATATATATATATATATATATATATATATATATATATATATATATATATTATTTTTTTTTTCATCAGTATGCTGCTGCTGGAGTATGTGAATTTCCCCTTGGGATTAATGAAATAAATAAAATCTATCTATCTATCTAGCACGATAGCTAGCTTTATGTCAGTAATTATATACATTGTAGCATTTTCAAGGTAATATGAGAACAATTTTGTATTGAATATTCTCTTGATAGCACTCCTGGCATTGTAACCTTAGAATACAATTCAGAGCTACAACAGTAGAAATGCTGTGGCTTTTACATTTAGTAACTTTAAACCCTTTACAAAAAATATTGTGTAAAAAAATAAACAAAAAACAAACAGCCTCATCTTGGGTATGCGTGTAAGCATATGATGGAAATTTATTTTCCAGAGCCCATTGTTTTGTATATTTACACGAGGTATCAGATCACAATTTTGCAGATAATTTCTTATGTGGTCTGGAATTGTTGTTTAATGGCATGTTTGTGGTTGTTGGTATTTACTTCACTCATAAATTTAATTTGGTTAATCAATTAAACAGTTGTTTCTTTGTCAGTATGCCATTTTGTTTTATATTACACAATTATTATTATTATATTCTTGTTTTGTATATAAGCCATTCATTCCAACCC
Organism: Polypterus senegalus; assembly: GCF_016835505.1. Classification (NCBI taxonomy): domain Eukaryota; kingdom Metazoa; phylum Chordata; class Cladistia; order Polypteriformes; family Polypteridae; genus Polypterus; species Polypterus senegalus. The sequence continues at coordinate 141,907,851 of NC_053155.1, read as the reverse complement.
ATTTCAGGTGAACATTATTTGTCATGTGACAAAGTTAAACAAGTAGAACACTTTTGTTCAATATACTGCCTGAAAGTTATAATCATTCTTTTTTATGCTGATTTTGCAATACAGCATATTAATAGATTTTAGAGACTGAAATAATTCATCTTTAATTCTAAGTAAAATTAATACAAAAGATACTGTAGAACCAAATGCACATCAACCTTTTTGTCTAGCCTTTCAGTGCCACATGGTGACTTTTCTGCTAAACTAAGCTGCTCTTCCATTCTCATATGAGTGGTGCAAATCATGTTATTAATACGATATCTCAACTAGATAAAAAGAAATCTAAGACATCTAGTTTGAACAAGCTATAAATTCCAAGATGACCAGTAGTCAATCTATCTGCCAGTTTGAGGGATATGTTCCAGAACCTATGGATGTCAAAGAAATGTTTGTAGTTTGCAGTTTGGTTAGGCTATCAGTGGTATGCCAGGCTTGTTCTCTTCTAAAAACAGCAGACCTAGCAGAAATACCGAAAGCCAGCAAGTCTAGACCTCCCCCATATTCAAGTATTTCTTTTGAACAGCTGAACTGTTCTGCATCCATCCATATAACCAATATTTAGTCATCTTGCTTTGTGAGTTTCTTCCTTCCAAGAGGTGTTACTGAAAGATGAATCGACTCCTGCTGACAAAAATATGACACCAAAAAGGACATCCGTCTAAAGTTTATAGGCTCAATCTGAACCCTTCTCACTCTGATGGACAGAATAATTAACCCAAAAGCAGGTATTGGCTTTGAAACAGAAAGGAACTTTGATCCAATCACTAGAGGTGTACACCTTATCTTAAAAATAAGATGTCCACATCATCTTTTGAGGAAGAAGGTGATCCACTTTATTGAATGGCGCTAGAAAAAGTGATTCCTTTCTTTATGAAGTGGCAGAGGATACAGCAAGGAGACGAACAGTGAGCTCAGGAAGACAACCACACCACTTGTGAAAGATTCTTCAACAAAACCCTGAGCCACAACTTGCAACACCACATAGCATCAAACACTCTCCTTTTAAAGGCCTAGGATCGTGAAGCTGTTTACCTGTGCCAAAAGAAATTAGATCTCTAGGTAGCTAGTAAGCAGAAAATTGAGACCTGCTTTCCCCTGTTTAACTGCTAATGTGTAACAAGGTAATGGTGATCTAACATATAGTAAACTAGCTTTTACAAGCTTTTAAGTAAGCCTTGAGTCATGACATTAACAGTTCAGCCATCTTTCATCCATGGATGTCTATTGGAGTAAAGGTGAGCTGGATGTGGTGATGTCAGACTAAAATGCCAAAGGTGAAAAAGTAAATGAAAAAAGCATTTATTATCCAGAAACTGCTGAAAAAAACTCTAAATGCACCAAGAACAGCCTCTTCTGTGTTGTACGTTTGTCTGTCTTACATCTGGTTTTTATGTCGATATCTGGTATATAAACTCCTATCATATAAATCTTGTGTTTATCAATAAATTGTATTGTTCTGCTTCTTAAAGCAGATGTGATTCTGTTACCTTGATATGAGTATAATGGCCAGGAACCCCATTTACAGAGAAAGGTAAGGAAAATAAACAGGAAGCCTCATTGATTTGTCTAATTAATTATTGGCTTTGCCAAAAAGCACAATAAATAAAAAAAGAAATAATTGATTCATATCAGTCCTTCCAATTCCTCTTATTCTATCCCACACTGGACCTTGACTGGCACCTGGAAGTGATCTGAGATAAAATTAGCAGAAAACACATTCTTTTCATAAAAATTAATACACAGCCTAATGTTTTTTTCTTTTTTGTTTTTATTTGTGGGTGCACATTTCAGTTATCCCTTTTCCTTCTGCAGGTCCTTAGAATGTTATTTGGTTGCCATATAGAAAAAACAATACCTTTCTCAATTAAGCTGGAGAACTCCTCCACATTCTGCTGAAATACTCTGCTTGCATCTTCTGGGCGCATTGACACTTCCTTTGTTTGCACCAGTGTGAAGTTTTTCTTAATCATCTATGAAACAATGTAATTTAATATTGTGATTTTATTTTTCACCATAAACTATAACAAGACATGCAATGAACAGCATCAGGAAGGTGTAAATACAGCATATAATGTTCAACCCGCCATCAGATGTGTCACATCATTAACAATAAATGCACAGTGTTCAGAATGAAAATTCCTATTTAAATAGAAAATTCACACTAAATAATAATATTGGTAAAATTAATGCACGGCCTTCAAAAATTGTCAAAAAACTAGCTTACAAAAATGATGGTTATTTAATGTGCACAAACCTACCTTACTATGTCACCATATAAAACATGTAGAACCTCATTCCTTGCACATGGAATAACTTTTTAGGTGTACTGTGGATAAATTCATATATTGAAATGTCCCTAGACTATGTGACGGTGTCCCTAAATGCAAAACAATGAATTATACCCATTAATATATACAGTATATATATTCATCAATAGTTCAAAGTACATTATAATGCCCCAGTGTACAATAATATTACTTTCTGGGTGATTCAGGATTTGTGCACCACGCTATAGCAGAGGCAGACATAGGACTTTGTGGGAATCCCACACAGGCATGAGGAGAGACACACAAATTGCAAGAGTGCACGAGAAAATAGGAGATGTGTATCACCATTTTTGCACCACTGCATACTACACTGAGACACAGTGGGAGGATTGGTAGTCATTCGTGTGCCATACAAGTAAACAAATGCCACAGTGGTCCACACTGTTTGTAGGTTTTGCATTTTATTTCCATTCTTTAATATCCTGCTACCATTTTTCATAAAGCTGATTTACTATAAGATGAGGTGCTACTGTACTTTGACTAAATTCAAGCTGACCATAAAAGGTAAGGTACATCACACCTTACTACATCCAGGGCAGGCTATCCTTCCAAAATTACGAGGCACTGTTAATTGACCACTATTCACAAACCACCACCATCCTAAGATGACCAACACTACACCCCTATCATCAGTGGTGGTTGTCAGTTGTCGATGCCTATATATCCATTGCATGCTGCACAATATACCTGTACTGATACCTTTTTGAAAAAAGTTCTAGGTTTTAGCAAGTATTTCACTTTGCAGTGTTTCCAGATCAGCAGATGCTGAAGATTACAAGACTGGCAGCAATGCAGTAATGTTTCTCGTCCAGTCTTTTCACATCATTGAATGTAACCACAAGTGACCGTCCATCTGATATTGCATTCACGGCTCCAGTGCAGGCTGAACATCACATTGTTAATGAGCAATAATATACTCTACATAATAATCAAAAAATGAAGAAGAGTCAAAAACAACTCCCACTTTAAAGAACCCTGACTTAATTATCCACAGTGGTAATCAACAGTACTCCTCAGGAGTATCCTAATTCTTTCCTTAGCTGGGAAGTGGTAAACCTGATTCATCTGATACAAATGGCTTTAAGTTAGGAATGCCAAAGTTAATTGGGTGCATTAGAAATATTTTAAACAGTGTAACACACATTTATGCATGCCGGAAAGTATATAGATTGGATATCTGTTTAAATAAAAGTCACAATAGCAACGGCAGGTTTAAAAATAAACTTAATATGCCAAGTGACCTTTCATCTACTAGGTGAAACATTTTTCTTGAACTCCTGTCACAGATACTTTAGCATGTCAATACATTGCAAAATGAGATAATCTATTTCCATTTTTGGGTAAGTTGACTAGTAATGAGAATTTGCTTTCCTGTCATGTGTCTTCTGTTTGCTGTTGTTTGAGTCCTAGTGCTTCTGGCAAATAAGTAAGACTGATCATTTGAAAATAACAAACACATGCTTGTATACAGCAGTCTTTAACATATTGTTTATTACACAAGATTTTCAATGATTTCATTCCAATTGGAAAAAGTATAACTGTTCTCATATATTCTCTACTAGCCAGTTCAACTTCAATGTCCATAACTCATCACTTATACTTTAAAAAAGTAAAATGACAGAAATGTATGCTTTCAAAATTATTTTGCTCAGGAGCCATCAAGATAAAGTGTGCTGTTGCTTAAAAAGGCATGGTCGTAAGTACTAGCAATTTAGCATAACAAAGTGTAGTGCTCTAATGAAATACTTTCTCCCTCTGTGATTTTCTTTACTTCTGAAGATTTCTCACAGTGGAACATAAAACGTAATTTTAGAAAAAGGTCCCCTGAGTTTACAAATAGCAACATAAAATGCATGTTATGTCCAATACCAATGTTTGTAAGCATCTGTCCCCTCAAATTCAAGTTGGTACTGTATCTTTAGCAGCAAAAACTACAACAAGACATTTCCTAGAATTATTGATCAATGTCATAATGTGCTGTGGAGGAATACTGGCCAACTCTGTAGCTGAACTGGTCTAATTCAATGACATATGTGGCTTTGTTAACAATAACTACTTGTTTAAAGTCCTGCCAACACATTTGAAAGAGGTTTAGATCTGGACTTTGAATAAACCATTCAAAATTTCTAAAACCTTATGTCATTCAGATGTATACTTGCATGTATGTTTTGGATTAATGGTTTTACTAAATGAGCCAACTGTACTTCATTTTCCAATTATGGATGCATTTTGGGATTTTGAAGAATCCCTCAATACAGAATAGAATTCACGGCTCATTTACTGATGGTCAATCACTCAAATCCTGATGTAGGAAAGCACCACAAAATCATGCAACTGCCATGATTAGTGCTCAACTGGTATGAGGTTCTTATTGTGGACTGCGATATTAGCTTTTCTCCAGGCATAATAAAACAAAAATTAGCTAAAAGATTACCTTTTTGAGTAATTTTGCATTGAATATTGTTACAGAACTGCTGGAGCCACCAAGCTATTGTGCCAAGGATTTCATCATTGCACAGTGGACACATGAACACTAACCTTAAACAAAGGTAAGAAAGCCAATAAATATGCAGAGGTTGAAAAAGATGGCACATGTGTACCAACATCCCAACCAGGACTGAGCAAGGATCCTAACCCAGGCAAGATGCCAGTGCAACAAAAGGACTGGGTTAGATGAGCAATGCTGAATATGTTCTCCCCCAATATGCTAGATGGCAGCCTCCCTGGGTTAGGACGCCCACAAAGATGCCCCGCAGGGCATGCTGGCACCTGTAGACGTGTAAAGCAGCCCTGTTGGGTTCTGTAAGAAATGCTGGGGAAGCTACTTCCATCAGGCTATGCCCTAGCATGGGAAGTACTCCCAAGCCCAAGATAAAATAGAGCACTCCACCTCATCTAGGCAAGTTGGAGTCAGGTGGAAGAAGAGGAGTGGAGGGAGAGAGGAGAAAGACAAGAAGAACTTTGCTTAGTTTATGTCACGTTTAAAGCCTTTGTACAAGATATAATGTGCAAATATACATTTTATCTTTACTAGGACTTGTGTTTGTGAGGTTGTGTCTGGGGAATGGGCTGCTGCAGCACCCCCTGGTGGTCACAAGGCTATTTTAGTGTTTTGACTCTGCAGAACATTTTACACCTTATTCTTGGTGAGCCATATTGTGAGAATTAACTTCCAAAATATCTTAATTTAGACATTATGGTTCGGACTGTGTCTGCTGGTGCCCCAGTGTACTGTATAGGAAATGGCTTTGTAAACTTTTCAGGCTTAAAAGACATCAACAATTTTCTTTGGGGCCTTCAGAAATTTCTTCTGATCAGAGCTCAACACATCTATTGAGCTTTAAATTACTGACAGCTTCTTATGCAGATTTACACTGAGCAGGACTGGACTAAATCAAATCTAGAGTAACTGTTAACTAAAGAAATCAAACAGCTTGTCCTAAATAAATCTTATTTTAATCGTTTGAGTTCACTAGTGGGATAATTACTATTAGCAAGCTAACAACAAATGAAGGAAACCTTTCAAATATCTTTTCTTTGTTGGAGTGTTGCCAACATTATGTGCTACATTCCATGGAAGATCTGAACAAAATCACACTAAAAATATGCAAAAATGTTAAAAATCATGCTGAAAACAAGAGGCAATTTTTCTGCTACCATATACAATGGGAGGAAAATTTTCAAAAATGCACAAAAGAGAAAAAAGAAAAATACTTATGTTCAAGCGCTAGAGAAAGTGCAGACAAAGGCGACTAGGCTGATTTCAGGACTGAGGTGTGAGATATTAAGAAAGATTGAAGGGGTTGAAGCTTTTCAATTTAAGAGAATGGTTATTAGGAGGTAACAATAGAAAAATGTGTTACATTATTAAAGGAATTGGTATGGAGAATTCCAGTTGTTACTTTTTCAAGAAGGATACATATTGATGCTAAGGGTAGGTTTCACACAAATGGTGGAATATTTTTCTTCATAGCAGGAACCACAGACACATGGTGATCTTCAAAAGTCTACAATGTTATTTTGTGAAAATCAGGCAAATAGGATGAGTAAGTTTTGTGGGGCTGAATAGCCTGTTCTCATCAAAATTGTTCTCATGGTCTAATTACTTTAATGAGAGATGGCAAGAGGCTCAAGGGACAATAGCACCATCCAGTTTCTTTGGTTTTAACCCATCTCTTAACTTGTGTCATACTGTATATAATTAATCAAAGACTAAATTATCCCTGGCCTATAAAGTATTTGTAGGCCACCAGTATAATTATTTAAATAAATAGATTTTGCACTAATTCATTTGCTATAGGATATGTAAATTTTATAGTGGGTTGACATTTTAATAGGAAGCGTCTAACTGTTGAAACAGAAAATTAATGATTTGGAGTCAATTCAATGATGAACTCATCAATTCCAATTCAATCAAGTAAATTGAATTGGAATTGAAAAAAAATGTATAGGAAGCAGAACTAGAAATTAATTAGAATTGAGGAAGTTGAATTCAATTCAGTGACATTCAGTGGAATTGTAAACGGCTATTCTATTGTTAAACCATAATGTCACATTAGAACTGAGTTATATTTAATTTTTTAGCCTGCAGTTTTGCAATAGCATCCCACAAATCAAAGTTATACACAATAATTGTTTCCATACGTTTGGAGCATGTGCAGCATTAGTGACTCATTGAGAGTTGCAAAGTGAGCCCTGCGTGGCCAACTTGTAGTTACCAATTTTTATAAATAACCTTTTATAAATAACCCTTAAACAACTAAAATTTCTTGTCTATAAAAAGATGCTGATGCTGCATTTGAACCCAGTCCCAGTAACTATTGATGTAGAGTTTGTACATTCCCCAGGTATTCTGGTTTTGCTCCCACATTTCAATAGTGTACACGTATAAATGATTGTCATTTCTAAACAAGGCAGTATATTAATATGTGCAGAAATAACTGTGCACTCTGCAGGGTTTGTGTTAACACATGTTTACTTGGAGATTAAATGAAAAAAGCAGTTTGACTGTAGTGACCATACTTTTTTTATAGAAATATTCCATATCCATATTCCATATATTCAAGTTAAAAGCCTGTTTGAAATATTTTAGCTAGCCACCCAGCCCCTCTTTAGAATTTTAGTGCAGGTTTTTAATACATGTCTAAAAGTCTAAGCACAGTGCACATCAATCTTTTATTTTTATTTATTACTAATTCTAAAAATGTTATTAATATATGTCATCTACTACATTACGTTATTTGTGAAATATTCCATTATATAAACCTGCAGAAGAATAATGACAGTTACAGAACTGGAATCTTACATTAAAAAGCCAAGCAGTTAAGTACATCAGAATTGTGAATCAACTGATGGAGGATTAATGATGGCAGCTCTCAGTTGTACTTGCTCAAGGGGTGGGGATTTTGATCTCAGACACAGGTCAATGTTTACTAGCTGCAAGCAACCAAGTGTTCTAAACATCCATAAACATGATGAAAATGTTATGTATGGCCACTGCCAATACAGTAAAATAGTGGAGAGAATGTGTTCCATGCAGATTTTTGACTCAGTTGCTCTGTATCACCACAGCTAAAACAAATGTAAACCAAAATGTAATTGTGGGAGATATTATCTTGATCGATCATCAAGTTAGGCCACTTTTGTGAGACTCAAGGCTTTACTAACAAAAAACTGTTGGCTAAAAGCAAAATGTCAGGGCACAACCAAGCAAAACAAGAAAAATCAGGAACAGAAAAACAAAGCCAGTCAGGAGTACAAGCAGGCAAATCAAAATGAAATAGCAGGATAGGAAAGTCAAAGAACCATCCAAGAAGCAAACAGCGTAAGTAAAACAAAATTTGCACAAATGCTACAGTAGTATAAAGGTCTTGGGTGTGACCATAAAAATATTGGCCTAAACGGGTACACAACTTGAAGAAATGGGACAACGGCTTCAAACACAAGACTACATAGCTCTTACAAAATGGTGTAGTATTTCCTTTATTTTCTTTCTATTTTTTTAATGAATCCTGCAATATGTGCAACTTGTAATACTCACACACTGAATTTGTATTACTTCCCCAATTTTAAAATGTCAACCACTGAAAATAAAACTAAAGAGTAAAATTTTAAACTAACTGATGAGAAAATAAAATGATACCGTAATTACAGTATGCATTTTCAAGAAATATTACAGTCAGACATAGGAAGGAATGGGGTGTTGGTTTTAATGTTTAATTGTTTTCAGTGGTGGTGGTGCATAAGCAGCAGTTATAAAAACAGACTGAGGTATACAGGGTACCTTGGTATTTAAATGAAGTGGCACGTGTAAAAGTATAACGTTTCCCTTTTTAAACAGCAAGCATGAGCCTTCTTTCTTCCCTTCTTATGAGTCAAATCCTTTATGAAAGCTGTACACAGACCTTATTCCGTAGGCAATTTATAGTTATCCCCTGCTGATAGTGCAGTAGAGTGCAGCTAGATTTATTTAACATAAAATAGACAAGTTTGAGGGTAGAGGGAGAGTACATGGCCAAAGCAGACAGACAGAAAAAAATTCTGTTAGAGTTAAAAAGCACAGCACTGCTAAACTTATACATAAAATGAAACCACACTGCATGACCACCAGATCATATGTAGTCCAGTGTGTGCAATGAAAAGCATCATGTTTTATCCTGGTCCCCACTCCTCACTTTTGTGCTATGAAGCAATTCAGAAGTTTCCTCAATAATTAAATTATTACTAAACAACAAAAGCAGCAGGCGTGAGGGGGATATCTGGTGGAATTTAGATAAAATAAAACAGGATAACTTTAGTTCCTGAAAGGTTGTGTACCATTTTTATATATGCAATGAATGCAGCACCCTTATAATCCCCTTACTATCCTGGGGATTTTCACTGCGAATACTTCTGCCACCTTGACAGAGCCACCATTTAAATACATTGAAAAAAGAAAACGGAAAACCAAAAAGAACAGCCTGCACAGAAGTGAAAGAGAACCTTTGCTCACCTGTGCATAGCATCTGGAAGAACAGGTACTGTGCTGTATTGCATTTTCTTTAACACTGTAGTAAAAGGCACCAACATGATATCAATTTAAGAGAAATCAAATTAATTTCTGTTAGTCCCACTGAAAGGATAGGTTCAGTATTTCTAAGTCAGTTATGGTGATATATAAACTTTCTCTAATTAGACTGTGTTCTAAAGCACCTTTATATATTTTGAAAATTACCTTGCGGCGGCACAGTGGCGCAGTGGTAGTGCTGCTGCCTCGCAGTAAGGAGACCTGGGTTCACTTCCCGGGTCCTCACTGCGTGGAGTTTGCATGTTCTCCCTGTGTCTGCATGGGCTTCCTTCCACAGTCCAAAGACATGCAGGTTAGGTGCATTGGCGATTCTAAATTGTGCTTGGGGTGTGTGTGTGTGTGCCCTGTGGTGGGCTGGCGCCCTGCCCGGGGTTTGTTTCCTGCCTTGCGCCCTTTGTTGGCTGGGATTGGCTCCAGCAGACCCTCGTGACCCTGTAGTTAGGAGATAGCGGGTTGGATAATGGATGAATGAAAATTACCTTGCTTGTTCCTGCATTTTAAAATAGGCACAAGACTAAGGCAAGCTTGTAACAACAAAAGTAAACTGGAAGCAATTCATTTTATCACAGATTCTTGGTGATAAGTGGTGACATTCTCAGGAGCAGAGAATGTCAGAGAGAGTGAGAGAGACAGAGAAAAGCAAACAATCAAAAATCAATACGTGCTGTTCGGGCTTTTAAGTATGCAAAGCACCGCGCTGGAAGCATATCGTATATCATTGAGTTTTATTTAATGCGTAATACGTGCTCTGATTGGGTAGCTTCTCAGCCATCCGCCAATAGCGTCCCTTGTATGAAATCAACTGGGCAAACCAACTGAGGAAGCATGTACCATAAATTAAAAGACCCATTGTCTGCAGAAATCTGCGCACCAGTGAAACATCCATGATATATATTTAGACATGCTTACATATAAAACCCGCGATGGAGTGAAGCCGTGAAAGTCGAAGCGCGATATAGCGAGGGATCACTGTATAACTTAAATGATTGGATTAAAGTCACTTCCAGTTACAAAATCTTTGCATCCTCATGTGCGACTTCTTTTGTCCATCAGAGTTGATATTCCTTGAATTATAGCTGTTTGTTATTGCTTGAGTCCATTTCATGTCTTCTGGCTCAAGAAGCCTGGAGAGGGGCCACTGGAAATATATCAATTCAACTCTGATTTACATCTTTGTTATCGGACAAAGTCCAGGCAGATACTAGTACAAGCTGGAGCTTAGTCACTTAGTCTGGAATGCAAGTGGGGGAGGCGCAGCTGGATGTCTGCACCCCTGTTAAATCTGGCCTGGTTTGCCACTAAAGCCTAGCAGAATGGACAATGACCACTTTGTCCTACACTGTAAGCAACATGAAAAATGTCCATTGAAAAGAGAAAAATTCTCATGTTACTCGTGTTGCATAATCCATATGTCCATTATGCAGTTGAATGCTCAAAACATACAAAAAGTTATTTTGGTAAAATAACATTTACATTTACATCAGGAAAAAGCAGCATGCTTTGTAAACAGTAACAATGCATTTTCACAATCCTGTGCTTCTGAATTGCAGGCAAAACTTTTGACCAAGGAATGAGAGGGAAAGGTGGATGTTCAACTCAGACATTGTGTATGCACTTTCCTTCCTCGTTCACAACTGCATTTTCCAAAAGTGTTTTCTTTTTAAATGTTTTAGTAAAATATCTGAGTCATTGTTGACAAACGAATGGTTGATTTTTCCTGTGGATCATGCAACACAAATAACATGAAATTATGAGTATTTTAAAGACGTTTTGATACTGTTTGATGTTGTCCTGCGTTGCTCACCCACTGTGAACACTGAATCATAAAGTTTCTTAAACTCCTCTGTGAATGAAAACCTGAGATTAAATATCTTTTTTGGCTGTCACCATAAATCACATGTTATAACTAAAATTTAAATAAAATATTGGATGGGGTATTCCTATAAAAGTGGTCTGGTGTACATAAGAGTATTAACTTGTTGTGCATAAAAACACATTCATGGACATGCCTTGGTTCTTATCAACATACACAGACATTTTCAACTAATATTACACTACTTAAAAACACAGGTCTATAGAAAGCTGAAATAAGGGCTTGGGTCACACAGCTGAATTAAAGAATCTAGAAATGTAAATATTAAATCACCACTTCAAATTTTGCTCTGCAGATATAATTAATTTAGTAGAGTACCAATTAGTATTACAGTGCATCATTAAGGATCAGACAGAGTGGAGTAGAACCTGTGAGAGATGATACTGAATCCCATGAAAGATCACAGAGACAGCATAGCAATTACTGTGCAAGAGTAACAAGAAGGCCTTGGAGGCTTCACGAGTGAAGAAGATAAATCCTCAAGGAGGCCATGTGGTGAAAGAGAGCCATTAGAGAACCATCCACACACAAACGCAGGTTCCAAAAGACTAATTAAGAATTAGGAAGGAGACAGTCATGGTTCATTTTCTCTGTAGTTGAAAGCATTAGACCTCAACAAGGAAATACTAGGTCCCTGCAAGAGGTGCCATAATATTCAGAATTTAATTAAGGTCAGGTAAAGTAAAAGTTGCAAAAGATAAGCTAATGTGCTGGGTAATAAATAAAGTATGATATTATAACTTATCAGTAAATGTTAATTAAGTTGCTGCTTATTTTATTACATTTTTAAAAGAGTGTATATTGTAGAAAAGATAAGTGATGGAGAAGTCTTCTACAGTTGCACCATGTAAACACCATTTCCACTATTGGGCTTACATAAGCAAATACATAATGTTAAATGTTTGGATTACTGAAGAATCTTTTGAATTCACTTTAAAATATGAATTTTGAGTCATATTTGATTTAAATGTCATTAATACATGTTTCCTAAAACAGCACATCAAGTTTAGAAATGACAGATCTGTTAACATGCCCTGACCTATCTGCATGCTTTAAAAGAACGGAGATACAATCATAGAATTGAATGAATCATACAATCTACTTCTACATTTCCCCTTATCATTAACAATTAGCAAGAAATAAGTATTTCTGTTGTTTAAGGCCAGTAATATACTGTATACCATGAACTTGACAATTTTAATTTCAAGCTAAAGACTCCTGCTGCTATTTTAGATAAAAGAAAAAAAAAAGAATTTCAAAAGAAACTGTCAAATACTGTTGTGCCATGGGTGATTCGAGCTCTTAGTAATCTACTGCACAGGTGGGTGTAAATGGAGAAAAAACTAGCTTACACTAGATAATGAAATCCCAAGCACTCATATAGGTAATGCAACACTGCAATCCAATCCTAAAGACATTCCCACTTCTCCAGAATTATAAATGATAATGTAGGAAATCCAAAAACATTTTAAACTTATAATTGTCTAATAAATCCTACTCCAGCCACACTATAGATCTGAAAGGTTTTGGTTGCCAATTACTGACCAATTGTAACTTTTTTTATGCACAAAACTGATAATACACAATCACGTGTTGACCTAAGGAGCAGAAGTGCAATCCCCACCTACTGCTCGTCAAACCAATTTTAGCTCTTTTAAAAAAAACTACATGTAAAATCAGTATAGCTATTCCTTCTTTAATTCCAGTAGTCTTGAGGAGGTGATGCTTTGTTCCAATTTCTCCAGGACCTACAGAAAGTTTTTCTGTGGTACACATGGAAGGTTGTTGAGCATAGTTTGTCATTCTTTGCTCAAATGCTTTTCTCTCTCGTGGCTCTGGTCACACCTTGTGAATACTACACTTAAAGTCTTTGAGGTTTCACTCACACTGGTCCACTTCTTCTACTATAAAAATCTGTCTAATGGAAGCTGGTGATTTAGCAACTTCTTTCTTAGGCAGGATGAGCATGTTATATTTACATCTGACCTCTCTTACTTGTGCACCTCATTGTCTTTTAGTGACTCTGGAATCAATGCAGCCCTTTTCCTAATTGGTTTACAGACGATCTTTCTCTGTTATGGTCCAGCACTCAGTTAACCTTTACAGCAGAAGGGTAGCCCATCTTTTGTTATGGCCACAGTATCTGCAGCAAGGGTTCTGCTAAGAGCAGAAGTAAAGCCAGGCAGAGAGTGGGCAGACAGTACAGAACTAGTGCTTGTACTACATTATAAAGAAAGTATGGCATGTATCTACATATTAACTTAGTACTGGCTCTATCATATAGCTTTTTTGTGTAAAAAAATGAGTACTATATTCAAAGATCAGGTGGCTAATAATTTAAAGCGGTAACTGGTTGGAAAGAAAAAAATATTGCAAAATCCTTAGGTGGCTAGAAGTAAATCAGTAAGCAACTGGAACATCTTCTTATACAAAAAGCAGGAAGAGTTTATAGGAGTGGAAAAACTTAAGACATCTGTATCATTTGCTGGAAGATCAATCTGTGCAGAAAGCTGCATAATAATCCTTTGGGCTTCAGCCACAGTTTACATGGAGACAAGGCAACCACAACATACTCATGCTAAAAGCAAAAAAAAAAAGATTAAGTTACTTAATCACAACATGTCACTATACCAATTTCCACTGTGAAGAGACTGACAATGGGAGTTCTCCTTTCATTTTATATTTCCATCCATCCATTATCCAACCCGCTATATCCTAACTACAGGGTCACGGGGGTCTGCTGGAGCCAATCCCAGCCAACACAGGGCACAAGGCAGGAAACAAACCCTGGGCAGGATGCCAACCCACCACAGGGGGCACACACACACACACTAGGGACAATTTAGAATCGCCAATGCACCTAACCTGCATGTCTTTGGACTGTGGGAGGAGACCGGAGTATCCCCCAAGGAGGACCCGGGTCTCCTAACTGCGAGGCAGCAACGCTACCCACTGTGCCACCGTGTCACCTCATTTTATATTTAACCTACTTATTTATAATGTTTTGCTACGCCCTCAATTCTCCATGCAACACCCCTTGATGCTTCAAACAAATGTATCAATTTTGCTTGCATCATCTTTTGTTTCACTGTATGTGATGGAAATAATTCAAAGGAAAGGTGTTGCTTTTATAAATGTTAACATCATAATTTAAAGATCAGAAAATTATAATTTCTCGGTTAGGCCTATTAATACTTCCCAATAGTTACCTTGTGTCAACGTTTTCAATAAGTAATGATAATGAGAAGGAAGTAAAGTCACACTTCCAGCTTCCTGACATTCGGCATTTCACTTATCCATGAGTTAGCCATGAATAATTAAATGGGAATATTTCTGAAGCTGAGCGATGGATCACAGAAACTTACAGATGACCCATAAACCAAAAATAAATTAAAAATAATTTGTATAAATATTTATAAATATGTATATTACTTTTAATATTAATTTCAATTATATACTGTATCATTAATATAAAAAGTTATTTTTGGCAAAAAAAAAACAAAAAGAAAAACTGTGGGATCTATGCCAACTGCCTCCCACCCACCTTTACTGCTCCCTTAGCTATTCAGCAGACATCTCCTCTCAGGTGATTCTAATGCTGTACTCTCACGTGCTCGCTCGCTCTCTGTCTCTCTCACTCTCTCTGCCTCTGTCACTCACTCGCTTGCCTTTATTGGAGACCCCTATATAGTGCTCTAGCCATCCTTCTCAGATCCCCTATTTTTCTTTTTTTTTGCCCTGTCTTATCTGCCCCTCTCCTTTTAACCACAGCTGATGATGTACACTTATAACTCTGCTAAACAGCAATCAACTCATAAAAATGCCTAAAAGCAAACAATAACTTAAATCACAAAAATATCCCAATGTGACACAACCCACCACAGTTAGGGAGGCACAAGTATTACTTGTGAAATTTCACATTTGCGAGGGTTAGAGTCAGAAGGCCAGGGTGACTTTACTTAATGACAAATCACAAACAATGCAATCTTTACTATATTCAATTATTTAATATTTAAAACATGTAAAGACTTTAATGCTTCAATTTGTATATAAAAAACAATGGTCACCACTGCTGTTGCAAATTCATTTTTTGGGGTAAATCTAACAATTTCTGACAGTGAGACAATAAGATAAAGTTAAAGATAAAATGTTAGAATACTGACTCTTTGATTGACATTTGATGGGTGCATCATGGGTACTGTATTTTCAAGTACCACATTCATGCTTTACAGATGTACTGTGACCAAAAAAAGTTAAAATTCTGTTTAAACAAACAAACAAAAAAAGAAACACACACATAATGTAGAAATGTGTGAGCATGTCTTTTGTACCAGAGTCACCATTCCAAGGATACATATAAACAAGAACTATGTTCAACTGAGAACACATGGCAATAACCTTGGATAATGAAAAGACTTTAAAGTGTAACTTCAAGAGAAAAGACAGGAGAAGAAACAGACTGATATGTCAATACAGTTTAAATGTTACTTTTTTTAACAAAAAGAGCCTATCTCTAACACTTAAACTTAACCATGACTATTTTTTGTGAATACTGTTAAGTCACTTAAGAGAAGCATTACTGGCACTGTGAAGACAACAGCCTTTTACAGAATATTTGTATTTCTCACTGTTTTTCTTTTTCTTTCTAAAATTATTTACTAGTTAGTAGTCTTATTTAAGATTAGAATTGATATAGCTTCTGGCATGTCACTGATAGTAGGCACCAGAAATCATATAAATAGATTTTAAATTTGCAGACAAACTGTAGTGCATGCAAACCCAGGCACTGGCTCATGGTGATTGTGCTTTAAATGGGATGCAAACTTGTATGGAGTCACAAAGTGGACCTAAAAGTTACCTTATGTCTTCAAAACCTGGAAACGAAGGTGTTGTACCTTTGTGAAAGTAAAAGTAAAGTGAAAAGGTTTTAGAACCAGTCTACTATCCATTGTAATGGGCAATGTTCTATCACTGTCAAATAAGATGATGAATTTTCTGTTCTTACAGCGGGTCATGGAGCATACAAGTAGTATGGCATTGTGGCATTTTGTGTTTTACCTGGTATATGTGACATATGTGAAACTGTTATAATGCTAAATTGATTTCATCTTATTTGAGCACAGATCCAGTGTGGTGTGGAAAAAAGACAGGAGGACTGGTCTTCTATGTGAATGAGGAATGGTGTAAATGGAGCATATTAAAATTAAAACTACAGTTTATAATTCAGACATTGAAATTCTGGCTAGTGGAATTCTTATTTGTCCATGGAAATAAATTACATCACCCCATTATACAGGGTGGGCCATTTATATGGATACACCTTAATAAAATGGGAATGGTTGGTGATATTAACTTCCTGTTTGTGGCACATTAGTATAGTGTGCTTAAAACGAAGCACACCATTGTTTTTCTTGTGAAATTCCCAATAAGTTTGATGTGTCACATGACCCTCTTCCTATTGAAAAAAGAAAAGTTGGATCCAAAATGGCCGACTTCCAAATGGCCACCATGGTCACCACCCATTTTGAAAAGTTTTCCCCCTCACATATACTAATGTATCCATATAAATGGCCCACCCTGTATATCTCCTTCTGCAAATGAGGACTCAGCAATGGAAATGATTCATTCTGTCACCAACAATTTAATGGTGACTCATTCTGATCCTTCAGTTATAATATTTGGTAACTTCAATAATGTAACTTTGAAAGTAACTATGGAAAATTTCTAATAGTTTGTTCCACTTGAGGAAATCAAAAGCTGGACCTACTCTATTCAAATTTGTAAGTGTAAGTGTAACCTTTTGGCTCTTTTTGGGTAGATCTGATCACAACCTGATTCACCTTATTCCCAGCTACAAACCTATTATTAGATGGCAACCTGTAACCACCAGGATAGTGAATGACTGTGAAATGATATGCAAGTCATATGGGGATGATATTGAGGCACTCAGTCACTTTACTCATCACAGACTATATTAACTTCTGTGTCAAAACTAACCATCAAAGACAGTTTGTTGTTTTCTAAACAACAAACACTGGATTACTAAGGAGTTAAAAGGTCTTAACATTTTGGCTATCTACTGGTGGAAGACTTCAGTCATCGATGTTGATAGACACTTGAGTTCTAATTTTGCTCACTGACCATGAATGGAAAACAGTAGAACACTGACTAATTTCTGAGCCAGTATCATTTGCCTGTGATGTATGCAGTCTTAAGTACCTGTGAAACTCCCTTTTCAGCTAAACTGAGTCTTGATGTTAAGTGTCCATGAAGGTGGTTACAAATGCAGACACAAGTCTCATGTGCCATGAAACAGAAAAGAGGACACTGTTATTTTGTCTGATGTTATGCAGACAAGATAAGCAAGTACCACTAGGTGATCTAGATGCTCTCAATTCAATGACTTAATGTTTGTCATAGAATTAGAGTGGATAAAAATTCATTTTCTGAAATTTAGCAAAGTGAAAAATAGAAAAAAATAGACTATGGTGAAAACATGGATAAAGTGAGAGAATATCATCATTAGCAGATACAGATCAAAACAAGTAAAGAATTTAGGTGTCATAATTGATTTAGAACTGTACTGTACCTCAGATCCTATACTACTAAGGTGTAAAAAACCTCTTCTGTCACTGTAGGACACTAAGAAGTTGACATATGCCTTTGATTTAAGCAGACTAGATTATTGATTATTGAAATGCACTTTTAACATGATTGTCAAAGACAGACTTTGTTCAAAGTGCAGCTGCATAAGGAATTACCAAAAGATAAGTACCTCTGCACATTACACCAATTTTAACCACATTTCCTTTGTTTCTAGTGTTCTTTGTGACTGATTTTTCAAATGTTTCAATTCCATACTACAAACTTGTGTATTCATGTATTAAAGAATGCTGATCTCTTGATTGATCTAGAGTGACATCTCCAATCTTCAAATGCTGGCCTTTTCAACACATCTAGAGTAAAGGGTGAAAGTGCTGAGGAGGCTGTATTTTGCTTTCATGAGCCAAAAAAGCTTAATGTTTTACAAACAATAAGAGGATAATTAGGTAACAGAGTATTCTCCACAGGGACGTTAAACAGAAAAGTTTGAAGTTACTCATTATGTTTTATAAAAAAGAGAACTATCCAAAATGAATAATTGTCAATATTTGTATTATTAGGATTAAGCTGTAATTTAACTGCAAATGCTTTTTTTTTAATCAAAGAATCTTCTGCAATGACTACTAAAACGCAGACTTTTGTTGAAGATAATTAACCATGTATTACTTATCAAAATGAGACACTATAACAGTTTAAGTCTGGACTCTAAATAAGAAAGACAAATGTACAGGTTATAATCGTTACTGACTTGACATATTGAGAATAGAGCATAGTGTCAGTAGTAGATACTGGTGCAACGGATCACTGTTGATCCGTGATCCAAACCGATTCCTGTCCACGGTTCGGTACGTACGTTATCCGAAGATCCAAGAAAAAAGAAAGTCCCACTGTATTGTGTCTCTCGCGCACTCTCTCAACCTCTCTCACACACTAAGGCCGGAGTTATACTTCACGCGACGCGACACATGCTGCAGCAGACGCTCCTGCTACGCAAGCGTTGTAGTGTTTGAGAGTTGGAATATCATACATTTAATTTGTTCTGTTTGGTGATCTATTGCTGCTTTCCGCTGCTGAAGCAAAATGCCGACATACAGATGCATTCGTGGTGCTTTTATATTCAAGCGTTGCATATTCCCGATCGTAATGACACGATACATTTTAAAAGTCTCACGTACCATCTTTTGTGCCATCTATTTTTTATTGTTTTACTTTACCTGTTGTCAGGTCCAAGAAGCTCGTAGCGATTAAAAACTGGGATGACGTTTACGACCGTCTGCTTTAGTAAAACTACGAGGTTAAAGTGGACATTTCGAGATTAAAGCCGAAATTTCCACTTTAATCACAAAATACACGTTTTCACCGTGTCCTTTATTTTTTTCTCAGTGGCTCAAATATAACGCTATACATTATGTTGCTGTTGTTAAGTTGCAAAAATTAAAAAATAAAAAAGACATATATAAATGACACGATACATTTTAAAAGTCTCACATACCATCTTTTGTGCCGTCTCTTTTTTTATTTATTTTTGCAACTTCACATCGGCTACATAATGTATAGCGCTGTATTTGAGCCATTCATCAAACAGCAAAGTGCGCACATCGATCCCCGAAGGATCTCAATAGAGGCTTGCTGTCACATGTAGATAGTAAACAGAGTCTCTTGACGTCACGTTCCGACTTTTAGCACACTGCGCCCCCCGACTTTTTGCTGGTACTGCAACTCGCGCACGCGTCGCGTTAATTTCTGAGGACCTGCTCAGAGGACGCGTGAAATGAACGCTGGGAACGCGTGGCAGCCATGATGCAGGTACGTACGCATTCTGAGCGTGAAGTATAAATGAGCCCTAACTCTGTCTCTCTCTCGCGCACTGAACTGCAATGAAACTTCTCTCACGCACTATCTCTCTCATGCACTAACTCTGTCTCTCTCGCGTGTGTTTGTCTAATATTGAGGTTGAGGGGTGAAAAAATACAGTAGAACTTTGTTCGCATAATTGTACCTGTCCCTCATTTTTAAAGCATAGTAGCAGAATCAGCACACAAATCAGTTAATGACCTCATCACCACCACCCCCCAAAAAAGTTGGGGTTCACTACAACAGAAATACCCGTTATGAAAGCAGTTTATATGTGATTTTTTAAATTTAAGTGTACATATACAATAACAGACTAAAATTATCCTTATAGTAGTGCTCAGCAAACATATAGTATCTGCTATGGCCTTTATATAACAACTAGCTGTGTAAGCCTGTGCTGTAAAAAGCCTCCTAGAAACTATTGAAATTGTCAGAAAAAAAACTGAAATGTAGAGATGTCAGGTAACTGAAAGGAAACAACTCTGGCATCTCTCTCCTAGGAAGATTTGTTTTGCTGATGTGCTCGCCTCGTTTGTGTATTAGCGGCAGGAGGAAAATTAAAAGGGATACTTTTTTGCCAATGTTAGCAGCTAAGCGACTTTGTCTTTCTTCTGAGGTTTCATTTTGCTGACATGCTGGCCTCACTTGTGTTATTTGCAGCTAAGTGAGTTTTCTGTTTCCTCGGAGGCAGAGCCCTTACCCGACTCCACCACTTACTTCCGGATTGCAACTGGGTATTTTCCATCAAGTAACTTGAAGCACCAGAACTCATCAGAAGTATTTTGTTAATTATCAGAGGGATGTAAAAGCAATAACTGGAATTTTCTTCTACATAGCAAAGAAGGGCTCTTACATAATGAGATCATTTCAATTTGAACTTAAATGAGTCATAATTCAAACATATTTTAAATTCATCGTCTTTTCAGAACTGGGCATTTTCCACTTGCAGCTTATGCACGTTTGCACTGATATGTTGCCTGCAGAACAGGGAATATCAGCGGTATCTGAGATTAGCACTGCTTCTTTCCATCATACGAGTGGAGTTTATACAATACTAGCAAAATACCCGCACTTCGCAGCGGAGAAGTAGTGTGTTAAAGAAGTTATAAAAAAGAAAAGGAAACATTTTAAAAATAACATAACCTGATTGTCAATGTAATTGTTTTGCCACTGTTATGAGTGTTGCTGTCATCAAGGATTTGATTATCATTATTTCTTTCAATCAGGTTCGTATTTGGAGGTCGTGTTGTGTTAAAGTTACATTCCGTGTTTGTCAATCGTTGTAAAGATAAAAGGTTTCATTCATTGAAGTGTTCACTACCCAAATTGCTAAAGGCAAGGAGGCGCGTATTTTGAACGAAAAGGGAGAAGACCGCGAAGGAGTGGAAAAGTGGGAAGGAAAACTGTTTAAATAAAGAGCTGGGAAGGTGAATGGAAAGAAGCAGCCAGCAGTAAAGCAAGGAAGACTCCGTAATAAGGATGGCTGGGTGCACGTAGAAGAAATAGGATTGTTAAGCCTTATGATAAATGTTCCCACACCAGGAGAAGTATAGAATAGGGAACCCCGTGTGACTGTTCTGCTGTTCTCCTTCGACAGTTCTGTGGCTCTGCATATTTGTATGCACCTCTCTAAACTTCCATCACTGGTTCCGCACACAATTCGGTCACGTATAGGGGAACTTTTAATCTCTCCGAAATTGCATGTGCCTGTTAACACTCTCAGATCTGTGACATAGTCATCTCTATTTTCTCCCCTTGTCTGATTTCTTGAAAAAAATCTGTACCTCTCTACAGTTTCATTTATTTTTGGGTTGTAATGTTCATCAAATTTACGTATCATCAAGCTCATGGTAAACTCATCAGATCTTACATCACCGGTCAACGCCTGACACAATTCTCTGCCACTCTCTCCAATAAGATAATGGAATAATCTGACCTTAGTGTTTTCCTCTGCCTCTGGCATTGCAAGTTCTGTGAATAATCTGAACTCGTCCTTCCATGTTCTCCATGACTTCGCCAGGTCTTTAGCATCAAGGCTTAATGTCAACGGCAGTCCCAGACCCTCCATTTTTCTTTCGTGTGAGTGTCTCTGCGTCCTGAACTTTTAACAGCAAACTGGTGTGACTTTCGGCGCAGTTCCGTCACCTACGCGGCCACCATGTTTCTCTCTTGAGATTATCAAAAGGCACAGACTCATGCTTCCAGTTTATTTCTGTTTATTTCACAGTAGTTAAAACCAGAACAAAGTCAGTTCACGTGAGCCGCTCGGAGTACATGAATCGAAGCTTCTCAGCTGTGCTTGTGCTATCTAGTGCGATCTATCTCGCGAATATCATATTCGTCTTAGGCATGACAAACACCAGCAGCATCGTGTCTATGAACCTAATTTAAAGTTAAGCTTTACACCCTGCTTTCCTATTCGTTTGCATAAGCACAGTCCTTCACCAGCAATTTTAACTCCGTTACAGCAATTTTAACTCTGCTACAAAGTGATCAAAAGTCTCGTTTATACCCTGCATCTTCTCATTAAACTTGTATCTCGCGAATATCGTATTCGTCGTAGGCATGTCAAACGCCAGCAGCAGCCTGTCTATGAACTTAATTTAAACTTACACTGTGCTTTGTTTCCGCAGTAGCTGTAGTTATGAATATGCTTGTATGCGCCACTCGCTTCATATTCTTTTGCTGCCTTCTCAATTGTGTAATGCGTTTTTTGAACAGGTTTCTTTCATCGAAGTGATCACTACCCAAATTGGTACTCGTGAATCTAAGAAGTTTAACAGGCATTCCCGGTATTAAGTTGTGGATTTGCCTGTGAATATTTAGCGGCAGCGTGTCTATGAAAGTAATTTAAACTTAACCTTTACACCTTGCTTTCCTATTGATATGTGTATAAAAGGCTTGTTCAGCGTCAGAGGGTTGCTACATCACACACTGCATGCACGGGTTTACCTTTCCCAGTCCTGCAAAGTCAGTTCACATGAGCCGCTCGGAGTACAAGCATCTTGGGTTCTTGGCTGTTCTTGTGCTATGTTGTGTGATCTTGCGATGTCCATGGGTTTATTTAATGTTAGCTAAGACCCGGCACTTAAAAGTTTCTCTCGCACTTTCTCTGAGTTTGTGCCTGACCATCTCATCTTCGTTTGCATAAGCACAGTCCTTCACCCGCGAATATTTCACGGCAGCGTGTCTATTGGATAGCTGCCGACGGACGGCCTTATATGGGCAGGCACAACTCTGCCTCCCATGGCGACCGAGCTGCAGGCTATAGCCATATATATGTACGAAAGTAGGTTCCAGTTATGACTGTTACGCATAGAATTTCGAAATGAAACCTGCCTAACTTTTGTAAGTAAGCTGTAAGGAATGAGCCTGCCAAATTTCAGCCTTCTACCTACACGGGAAGTTCGAGAGTTAGTGATGAGTGAGTGAGTCAGTCAGTCAGTCAGTCAGTGTGGGCTTTGCCTTTTATTAGTATAGAGTCATTCTGCAACTTCTGTATTCTTATCACTAGACAAATATAAATAAACTCAGTATGTGAAGCAGTTGATTAATGTAGGTTGATACACGCATATATAACAAGGCTGCAGTTCTCTGAACTTCAGAAGCAATGTCAGCAACTGGATTATCATTCACAGAACTAGAACTTCCAGAGCCATCCACACAGAGTAATATAAATCTTGAACAAACTAGTGATTGTGCTGCTAAAGTGGAAGTATCGTCTTGCATGACTTAAGTACATCATAGCCGTTAGCTGTCCAAACAAGCTTGATGGCCTGAAAAATCTCCTCTAGGCTATCAAAAGTCTTGCAATATTGATGGCACAAATTTGTTTCAAGCCCAGCATCTCTTGTCAGATACAAAGGGGCAGGGTGTACATTTATGTTTTGCTGTGACAGGTATACTTATGGTGCATCTGATATTATAAGAATCAACATTTAAAAAAGGGACAAATTGTGTGCTTTTTCACTGAGTGTTCCTGAAAGTTATTCTATTATTGTTTATTCGTATGGCTTATCCTTTGCTGTTTGCCTCGTTTTATTTTCTTTACTCCTTTAATTTTCTTATCCTGAAATTTTGAATACATAAATACATAAATACTTTATACTATCTTGCAGAAGGTCTGCAAGAGGGCCAGTTTTGTAGGCCTAGAGAGGTGAGGAAATATGTTGCAAATATAACCACTGCTATATTTCATTTTGTGTCTTTCTGTTTTATTATACAGTATATTTATAGCTTTTTTGTTATTATTAACATTTGTTGTTATGCTTACATTTTTACAATGCCATTTTGGCCAACTTTCCATCATGTGGTCATCATTATTTTCTGATTATTGCTGTTAGTAATGACTTCCACTGTCTGTGTTGCACATATAACATTACTATGTGGAAATTTTGAGATTGCGGCATGTAGCCAACTTTTTGGATTCAATTAAGAAAAAGAACACCCAGTTTAGTTAGAGAAAGGCTCATCCAGCTATAGTGAAGACCACTGCTCAACATTTATTTTGGCTTAGAATTTTTTAACTTTGTTTTGATTTAGGTACTATTTTTTTCTTCGATTTGTTTTTCTTGGCTTTGTCCCCTGGCAAATGCTAGCTTGGAACAAACAAACTTCTACCTTGGCCACAATAGCAGGTCACTTCTCAGGACAACCATTAGCTTTCCCTGATCAGGACTTAATAGAGTAACACCACAGAGCTGTTTGGCTTTCATTGCAGGGTGAAGCAGAAGCAGCAAAGTACTTATAGTGCCAGTTGATTCTGACACTATGGTGATTGCTAGACTGATGTAGACATGCAAATATGTGCAGTTGTTTTTTTTTTTAAATGCTTGTCATATGCAGCAGCAAAAAGACAAGGAAGAATGTAGTATAACACATAGTTTATGTATACAGACTTGAACCAATGGAAATGTCAAGGTTCAGAGCCACAGATTACAAAGCATCAATAAACGCCTATCAGGAAATCCATCAGAACAGAAAAAGACTTATCAGACAGCAGACTGCACAGAAATATGGAAGGCTGTGTCTAGGCCTTGCTCGAGTTTTGGGCACCAGGACAGAGGCAAAACATTCAGTGCCTTACTGGATGGGTGAACAGACAAAGTGTCTGAGAAATGTTCAACTAAGCAGAAATGAAAAAAGTGCCCACTTGAGGAAACACAATTGACAGGAAGTCTAAATAAAATGCAGTGTTTGCTGGTTGTTAAGGCACTGTTGCCATGATGTGATCATAATAGTTGTTGCTTTTCATGAGATGTCTGGTCCACCCCAAGCAGCCATATTGTTTTCTGGGACTCCTGGGTAGTCCATTGCCTAAGGGTTTTGGAAGAGTCCCCTTTGAACAAGTATTTCGCTAGAATGCTGGAATTGAACATTATTAACAAAGTCTGACTTTGCTAAGATAAAACATGCATTTGTTGTGAATTATTTTCATACACTCATATAAATGAACATGTATGTTAGGGTAGTATAAGGTTTTCAATGATTTCTATAATTGGTCTTTATCAGTGGAAGAATGATTGTACAACATAGATTTTAATTTAAAAAAAAAAGTCAGAAATTTAGTGCACAAGTTTCAATTTCTTGGGAGTTTTCTGAAACCATCAGAGTTAAAAGTATATATACTGTACAAGGTCAAAAATAAACATATGCCTACTTAGATTATTAATTAAGTGGTGCTGAAGGTTCCAAAATGTGTTTTAACTTGGTGCCAGTTAACTGTAGGATCATGATTTACTAAAGCTGGTAGCACTCACAGTCTAACACACATTACAGTCCATGGAGCTCAGTGCAGATATCAGAAAGAGGACTGTAGATTTACACAAGTCAGGAATGTCTCTTGAAGCCATCTCTTTAAACAAATTCAGATTCCAAGAGTATCAGTTTAAACAATTGATGTTAAATACAAGCTGTTCGGGCTTGTATTCATTTTGGCAAAAATCTGTACTGACTATAAATAAGGGCAATCAGTCCAAATAATTAAAGAGTGAGTAGCAAGAGTTAGAACCAAGTCAAAGTGCTAAGCAAAAGGTCAAAACCGAAAGTTAAAAAAAAGAAAAATGTCAAAGCCAAATCAAAAACACAACAATCATAGCAAAAGGGTACAACTGTGTTTCAAAATACCAGTAATAAAAGTTCAAAGTAAATACAGTAGTATGCTAGGTTTGGTCTGATCTTGGATACTACTGAATATTTCAGAGTGATCTTTATATTGGCTCGTTGATGACATTACAAGTGATTGGGGCCCCAGGGCTTCATTGTAAATCCACATGGTAATGAATGCCACAACCCACCAAATAGTGTTGAGATCCCCAAAACCATAATGGTCTTGGAAAAAGATGGTAAAAATATATCACTTCTAAACTGCAGCTATAAACAAAATTCAGATTTCAGAATTTGATTTATTGGCTGATAAAACCTCTAAAACAGTGCCAAGATTAACATTCAAGTTCCAGGAAACCCCAACAAAAAATAAAAAGGAGCTCCACACATAAAAGATAATAAGATCTTTAATAAGAGCTGAGAGGAACACGTGAACAGTCAGATACAATCTAAAACCCAACAAAGAAGATCTGCCACAATTTGGAAGCTGCTGGAATACCAGTGTCACTGTCCACAGCCAAGCAAGTTTTACATCACCATGCTTTAGAGATTACTGTTCAAGAAAGAAGCCCCTGCTCCAAACTCGACACCATTAAGCTCAGCTAAAGTTTGTGGCTGGAGGAAGTCTTATGGTCAGATGAGACAAAGATTGTTGTTTGACCAAAGATATGTTTGGAGGAGAAAGGAAAAGGCATTCAAGCCCAAGAATACTATACCACTGTTTAGCATGGTGCAGGTATCATCATGCTCTTGGCTATTTTGATACCAGTGGCATTGATGCATTGCAGAAAGTGGATGGAATAATGAAGAAGCAGTATAACCTCTGGATTCTTCAATATAACCATAAACCGTTTCCTAGAAGGTTGAAACTTAGACACATATGGGTGTTCCAACAGGACAATGACCTTAAACACACGTCAAACCTGGTTATGGAATGGCTAAATCAGGTTAACATTAAGTGTCTGGAATGGCCTTCCCAAAGTCCTGACCTCAACCCTGTCGAAAATATGTGGACTGTGATTAAAAGTCAGTTCCATGCCAGAAAACCAGCATATTTGGTAGAACTCTACCACTTCTGCTAAGACAAACAACAAGAACAAGGGCAAGAACAAGAACAGAGTCAACTATCCAACTAGAAATCTGCCAAAAGTTTGTTGATGGCTACCAGAAGTGTCTGAATGAGGTTAAAAGTGCTAATGGACATTTATCCAAATATTAAGTGTGCTGTATGTAAAATTGTGACCCTATCATTGTTTCAAAAAGCTCACAATAATGATTGCACTGAATTTCTGATTTTTATTTTGCAATAAATATGTATCCTGTACAATAATTCTGTCATAAAAAAGGCCAGTTGTAGAAATCATTGAAAAACCAATATTGCCCTGACATACATGTCTGTTATATGAGTGTGTGGTCTATGGCTGGCTTGACATCCCGGCCAATACCCCCAGGCCGCCAGGTGGAGATCTCCCTGCAGCATGGAGGTGCCCTGAATACCAGCAGGGAATCATGGATGATGGAGTTTTCCTTTACAGCCCTTCTGGATACCACAGGGGCCAACAGAGGACGCTGCAGGGAGGCCCAGAGAGTTGTATGTGCCATATAACCCAGAAGTACGTCTTAGGCAAAGCGACAGGGGAAATGACGTATTTCCGGGATGAAGAAGAGGACTTTTTATCTGACCCGGAAGTGATAGGAAGTCACATGGACTGAAGAATTGGAAACACTTTCGGGTCAGGGAACATAAAAGGATGATGGGAAATCCCAGAACTTAAGCTGAGCTGGGTGGAAGGGTGGCAACGCGTCTAGGAGTGGAGGATTGGTTTATTGTATTAAGAACTGTATTGTGTAATTGTATTAGTATTGTGGAGAGGAGGGTGCTTTGTGCACTGTATATTAATAAAAGGTCAACATATTGGACTTTTACCTGGTGTCTGGCGTATAGTCTGAGGGTTCAAGAGGACGATAGTGCCCTCTGTCACAAGTGTTAGTAAACTTTTCACCACCAACTATAAAAACAAGTTTTAACAGGAATAGGTCATCCAGGCCTACACAGCTGATTGTTTCTTATTCACTTAATATTCCCAGAATATCACTACATCCAGATATGAAGGTATTCTACATACCACTTTCAATCGTATTACTTCTTAACTTCATTAATTAATGTAAAAGTACAATTTAACCAAGCTCACATAGTGTTTTTAAAAGGTATTTGCCATCTACCAGATATCCTCTTTTTTGTATTTTTATCACAAAGAATAGCTTCAGATCTTCAGACAAAATGTAATATTACATTAAGGAAACAAGAGTAAACATTTTAATACCTCTTCAAAAATGCTACTTATAATTTTTAAGTAATAAAGTTATCGAACACCTATATTGTCCAAATGAAAAGGTAAGTCCCCCCCTTAGTTACTCACACAGTTAACCAAAGGTAATTGATAAATGGACTCTGTTAACTGAACACAGTTGGACCCCACTCCAGCCAGTCATGTTGAACCTAAACCTCACCATATATAGACCCTTACCATGAAATTAAAGAAATCTCCACAAGATTTCTGGAAGAACATGACGCTTTGATTAAATGAAATTCCACAAGAGACAAGGGAAAAATGTTGTTGAAACTTGCCAGTCAAGAAAACGTTACAAAGTCATCTCTATGATCCTAAGACACCAGCACACCAGTGTGAGCCATTATCTCCAAATGAACAGCATTTGGAAAAGTGATAAATCCTCCCAAAGTCCAGCCTACCAAAATTACCCCAATGGCACAGAGGATCCTAGAAGAACATCCAAAGGGATGCAGGCCTCCCCAGCCCTCAGCTAAGTTTAGTGTTCATGACTCCACAATAGGAGAGAGACAGAGTTAAAATGTGATTCAAGGGAGAGTAGCAAGGAGGAAATATTTTCTATCCAAGAGGAACATCAGTGTCTGTCTCATATTTGCAAAGAAAGACATAGATGACCTCCTAGACATCTGGAATAATGTCCTATGGAAACATAACTCAAAAGTAGAACACTTTGGATGACACAGGTCCTAGTATGCCTGGCGTAAAGATAATATAGCATTAGACCGTCATGCCTAGAGTAAAATGGCATTTTATATCTTTTCATCTGTCTGTGACCTGGTGGTGAAGTGTAATTGGGTTATGTAGCAGGACAATGACCCAAAACACAATAGCAACTCTACAACTGAATGGTTCAAAAGAAACTTAATTAACATTTTGGAGTCTCCTACTCAAAGTCCTGACTTGAACCCAGTAGACATATTGCGGCAGGACCTCAAATGAGCAGCTCCAACTCACAAACCTGCCAGTGAGTTTTAATAAAAGCACCTTTGCAAAAAAGTGTGGACTAAAATTCCTCAACAGCGATATGAAATACTGCCATAAAATAATAAGAAGCATCTAGTTATGATTACCATTACGAAACATGCTGCTACCATTTAATGAAACTATAGGGCAATTGCTTTTTGAAACGGTGATGGAGGTTTTGTAAAACTTTCTTCTTTGAATAAAGAAAGGAAATATTATAAAACTGTATTGTGTGTTTACTTAGGGCATTCTTCTTTAATACTGCATTTCATCTAAAGGTCTGAAGTGGTTCACTGTGTAAAATATGCACAAAAGTGACTTTGCCACAACATTGTATTAAATATTTTGATACAAGTCATTTCTCAGTTTAAACAGCATCAGATAAACAACAGTTAAAAATAACAGTGGACAATAAATAGCAAAACAGCTCTCCAAAAGTAATTTCCCTTAGTGTATTTCATGCAGCTATGTAATTGTTATTTGGTTAAACAAGTCACTTCAAATATAACTTGAGGGCTTCCTTTTACAATCAATTGCTTCAGCACTCTCTGACATGCTTGTGGCTTTTCATAACATTTCAAGGTGACAGCACCTCCTCATCTATACCCCTGCACAAAGCAGGCTTCAAAATTCAAAATGCATTCTGCCCATGAATTCAACAAATGACTTACAGCTCTAATCAACAGTGACATGTCCTGCCACTAATTCTTTCAGAAATACCAACAAACAGCTGCATAAGTAATCCCCTTGAATCAACCAATTAACTTTAGAAGAAGCTTAGAGTCCCTGAACTACTGCGTCACTTTTACAATTTTGGATGACATCTGTAGAAAAGGAAATGTTTCAGCATTCTGGGTGTAACTCAAAAAAGATTACAATGAATATTTTTAAGTCTTTGTTTTAGCTAGTTAACTGTGATATCATCCATGACCACATTCCACACCAGTATTCTGTCTAATGAAGAGCTGATGCATTCCTTTGCTTCATTTTTTTTGTAAATAGCTGGCACATGACTCTCCTTTCAGTATGCACTTTCAAAAGGACTCCTTCATCTACTCTCTGATGTCTGCCCAAATTTACCACAGAACTGAAAGAGGAGTGTGGAACACTGATTTTTTTTGTGGAGGAAGTGGTTCATAAAACCTCTGTACAAGCAACCCTTTATGCCTACGAGTGCCAGTTTTCTATGCAGCATTGCCTTCAGGTTAATATAAACGGCAGCTTGTTAACAGTCTACTGAATTTAAACCAAACAACACTGTTACATGTTTTCATTTAACACTGGGTTTCAACTATCACAATACATAATGTGACATTAGATGTATTATGTTGTCCAAACCAGGCAACAACCACCTTATAAACATGGTACAAATGTTTGTAAAATTAATCAGCCATTTTCTTTTACATTTTTTGGGTTACTGATATAGGTCAATAAAGGAAAGGCTGAACAATAACCCAGCAAGTAAATTCTGCTTTTGATGAACTAAGCCACGTGTCAACAGTCGTATATAGTGAAAGCTACAATATTCGTGACTAAATCAATCAGAAACCTCTGTCTATTAGCATTCTGTGAGATTAAATCTTATGCTGTAAATTAGCCACATTTCTCAGCACTGCAACAAAGCTCTTCCAAATAACTAAGCACCAACATTGTCCAAAACTAGTATATGTTGTATTAGCTGTACCCCGCGGCTGCGCCCTCATAATAATGAAACAGGACAAAATTTAAAAATTAATGGACATTGGCACTATATCTGATCGGACGGGAGAGTGTTCCAACCCGAGTGGGGAGAAAAGCACAAAAGCACATGCCCGTGATGTCTCTGGCAATCGGCAGCTACCCTCCAAAACACATGGAGCTCTGATCTGTCTCTCAAAAACATCAAATGTTACTCCTTAACAATCTGTAGATGATAACGTCTGTTCAACAAACGGGTATTGCTAGCTAAGCAAAGGCAGGGTGCACTGCAACACATGGTGAGATGTAGACCAACTCGAACAAGATGTTGGCGAGGGAATGAGGAAGGCCCTGCTTCCCTGCTCTCGGCCCACAGCCATTCTCTTGGATTTGCATAACTACATCGGTACCACAAGCAAACTATGGTACTTAGCGCAATGAGAGAAGTCACAAAATCAACCAGAAAGTTCAAGCAAATTATAGAAAACAACCAGATCTAAATCCATTAAATAATTCTCTCGTGTAAAGCGGACAGACATATAGACAGAACTACAGAACTCGCTCGGACCACGGAATTTTTAAAACAGTTTCTTAGCAAGCACCTATGGGTCAAGGGTAACCTACATTCCAAATTTCAAGTCCTCATAGTTCGGGAGATTTCGTGATGAGTGAGTCAGTGGTATTTGGCTTATATATATATATATATATTACACATTTTACCTTCATTTTTTAGATGAGAAAATGGTCTTTTCTAAAAAGGCAACACTACAACCCGATACTTCTTATCACCATTTACACACATTTTGTCAGATGTCTGCAATTCAAAAATCATCCAACTGGGGCAAAATGATATTTACATTTATTTATTTGGCTGACACTTTAATCCAAGGTGACTTAAAACATTTGAGATACAATTTGTTACATTTCTTTTGTTTTTCCATTTGGAGCAGAGGCAGGTGAAGTGACTTGCTCAGAGTCGCACCGTGCCAGTGATGGGATTTGAACCAACAACCTCAGGGTTTGAAGTCTAAACCCTTAAGCACTGCACCACACTGCCTGCTGCTGAATCGTACGGTACACAATGATTTTTAATGGGTAATTAGATAAATGTTTTATAGAATTAAGGAGGTTCCATGTAAGAGTTATATTCTTGCTACCTAATGAAGCTTATGCTTGCAGTGATATATCCCCTTCCTGAAAATAATCAGTAAAATAAATATTTGTATGTATTATTTCTCAAAATATAGTTTCATTTTAAATGAGACACCCATGTTGTACATAATGGTTGTGTGAACAATTTCCTTGTTTACAGGTAAGATAGGAAAATTACGACTGTTTGTTTATAAATCATGGAAAGATGAGTGAAAACACTTTAAGGAGACAATTCTCCTGTGATTCTTCCAACAGAGGGAATAATTAACATGTGTCAACCTATTTTTAAACCTGAGTTTGCGGAAATAAACAAGAACACCTTCTTACCTCATCAATTAGTTTTCTTGCATTAGCTATGGTATAGTCTCCAGCAAAAAATATGAACAGACAAGATTCTTCACTGTTTTTACGTCTTTGTCCATGGGAGATTGGAACAATGCTTCTACTGCGATCAGTTGACACCCTCACCCCCTTGAACTCGTCTGTACTGGGTGGCGCAACAAAATCCTCCACTAATGCATCCTCTGGCAGTAAACTCCAATTGGTTTCCCCAGACACAGGAGTAAAGTCATGAATATTACTCCAGTTGTTGTTAAAAATGCTCAAGCCTGCATCTTTAAACTGAAAGCCAAGCTCCGGGTAATAGTACTGAAAACAGCCAAACTTCATGCCAGTAGAGGACTCAATAATTGGCTGGGTAGCACAACTCAGAAATATGTCCATTTTCTTGCAGTCCCTTGTGCGGAACTGCTGGCAAGCCACTATGCACTTGCAGTCTTTGCAGTCACGGAAAAACACACTACCTTTAACTGGACCAAGGAATATGGTACAATTAATACAGTCATCAATGGTGATTGTGGCGGAGTGATCAAAGATGAAAATGTTGCAATTTTCGCATTCCTGAATTACAAACTGCTGTCCATTGAGTGTACCTGGCAGACGACCTGCAGTCTGATCCTTTAGTCCATTCAGCATGTAATCTTTGGGGTCAACCTATATGGAGAAAAAGGAAAACCCGTCAATATGCCATTCGTCATAATCATAGACAGAATAAGCATTATAACAAATGATGAATCCATTTAGACTTCATAATCACTGTTCAGTAAGCAGCCAATAAAACCTGTGCTTTGGCGATTTATAAGAAAAAAATAAAGCTTTCATAGCAAACAGCAATGGTTGTTGACATGTCAACCCCACAGAGATTCTGTCCAGATCTATAACTACTGAACCATATAAAGCAGTTCTGTATGAGAGGAAATCTCAAATGAAGTCTTGTTTTGTTAGGTTTTGTTTTCTCTTCTATTAAAATTCTCTGCTGAATTTTCTACATTGACTTTGAAGTTATTATTTGTTGTGTAAGCTCTGAAAATTTGATCTGCTAGATTGTATACTCTGTTCATTTCTTGAAAAAAAACTAATAAAAATATAAAAAAGAGACGTGGAACATAATAAGTACTTATTCCACATGTGGTGTAATGTTAGAATGAACTGCAGGGAGAAAAGAAATATGGACTGCTGACTTCTCCAATCATATTTGAAATCTAGTTGGACGTTACTGAAAAAAACAGCAAGCCAAGCATGCACCCAATAAAAATGGCTTCTCAATGAGTGATCATAAGGGTCTTGCTGACTGATTGTGTCACAAGTCAAGAAAGATAGCAGCAACATTTTGACAAATATAACAAACTGTTCATATCATGTATACAAATAAGTAAAGCTAATTTACTTTCCTTTCTTTGCCTTTTTGACTGTTAAATTATTACTCCTCTGTATGTGTGTATGAGCAACATTCTACTAATTAGTTTAAACAATTTTCTAACCTCTGACTCTAGATCATGCTTCCCATGTCACAAGATAATCTGTTTGATGAAAACTAGTACTTAGACTATTGCTTTATTTACTGCACAGGGATTTTCCAATTCTTTTGGATACTAGGTGATGTTGTTTGATGTAACAGCACAATGCCAACTTTTAAATGTATTTAATCCTAAAACTACTATATAGGCAGACATTTAAAAATAGACAAAAAGGGAATTTGATGAGAAAAATGTCTTATAGATTCTAGCACTCATGGTCTAGGAGGAGTAAATGTTATGTGGTGTACAGGTCTCATTTACATTACATTGATCTAGTTACACAGCTTCAATCTTTACTCTTCAAAAATAAATACATCTATTATAATAAAAAAATCTTAGGACGAGACATGACTTTTTGAAGAGACTTTTAGGAATGTAGTCCCGCAAAACAGAGACTTTTAACATGAGATTCTTTCAAGTCACGTCATACTTACAACCATTTTCAAACAAGACCACGGACATCTAATCTCTCAGTCGTGTGAATGCTTTTATCAGACACATGTCCTGTTCTCTCAGTCAGTCAGTCATGGTCCCACACACTATATCCTAACAGGACAATAATTTTACACATTCTAGATGACACATCAACGACTAAGTGAAGAAGAAAGAGCAGTGCATGAAAAAGAGACCCAAAAGCGTTGGAGGGAAAAGAATGCAAAAAAGAACAATAATAATCTATGTGCAAATTCTGAAAATAAGGAAAGTAATAATCAGCCCAGATCAAGTTGAACTGAAAACCTTGCAGGTCCAATCGAGGTCAGAAATAAAAGACAAAGAGTAAAAGACAAAGTAGAATTTCATAAAAACTTTCAAAAATATTGGTGCGATACACATGCAAAGCAGGTTAGAGATTATGAAAGCAGTGGAATTCAAAAGGCTCAAAAAAAACGTTGGCGTGATACACATGCAGAGCAAGTTAAAGATTATCATATTAGTAAAATTTGAAAGGAACAAAAAAAAGAAAGTAAAGATCACATTAGCGCTAACAAATGGAAATTATTACTCTGTGAAATAAGGGACACGATATTCATACACGGGCAGTTATACATTGCATTGTCACGATGTAAATCCAAACATGGAATCAAAATTCAATGCGATCTTGAAGAAAGGTTAATTCCAAATATTGTTTTTACTGAAGTTTTAAAGTAAAAGTGAAAATAATCAATTTGTAACAATTCCCTTTAAAATAACAATCTCTTTAAATTGTATATCCGGTTAACCAAACCCAGAGGTTGGCAAGCGAAGCGAGCAGGGGGCAGAGCCCCCTAGTAAATAAATAAGGCTCAAGTCTTCCTGCACAAAAACAACTTCATCATTTGTTTATACAAGAAAAAACTTGCTGGTTCAGCTATATGTAGTTTATACTGTATGGAAGTACCTAAAAGGGTTATAAAACCAAAACGAATCAATGAAATAATGATCTTACTGCATTATATCTGTAATTCTCTCTATCTATTATTGGGTACACCTCATTTCACACGAATGCTTCATTTCCAAAAAATGATTCTAAAGAATTCCCAACAAACTTTAAAACATCTGCAATGTGACTATAAAGGTAAAATCAATATGGGAAAATCATATAATTCTATAAAGTTTGATAGATCCTTTGTTTTCATGTTTATCACTTTAAATAAAAGTGCCCCATGCTTTCAAACTTAATAGCTCAAATCATATGGCTGCACTGTATCTTTTCATATGTATGCTCAAAGTCATATAAAACTGATTTTAAATCCTTCCTAATTTTGACTTTTTTTTCAGTATCACCTCACTCATAAATACATTTCCAAAAAAGTGACACCTAGTAATAGAGTTGAAAAATATGGCCATCTCGCAGCAAAAAGCAAATACATAAAATCATACTGTAAAATTGCACTACATTGATTTGAAGTTTAATTCAAATATTGTTGTAAAAGACTAATGGACTTAACCTTTTCAAGTGTACCTTCAGGTTTCAGAAATATGACTCTTTATGTGTTTCTCATGCACATAAATAATCTGTTTATTATGTGGTGGTCATTTATAGTATGGTTTAAGCCTGATGCAATCGTTCTGGATTTATGCTGAATTTTTCAAAACCGGTACATACAATGAACTACAGGTCGGTGTACTCCTTATTTCGGTGCATTGGCAAAACTATTGCAATTATCTTTTTAGGGATCTAGCAAGGTTGGGCATCAAAGGATTTTCCAATTGTTCAAGATGATGTTTCCTGAATTCAGGCACTGCTCAAACGCAAAAAGCACTTCTTCCCCTAACTGGCTCAACTACATTCGCTGCCACTATGGTACTGCTTCTGATTTACAACTTCCAAGATTACAAGTGTTATTTGTATACAGTATTAGCAATTTTGTGGAAGTCTCTCTCCTAAATCTGATCGTAAAACCTTATCAGTCTGACTCTTTCAAATCTTGCTTAAAGACTCCTGCATTTCAATAAACTTTACTGTAACTGTATTCTTATTCCATACATCTTTATTGCCAATATTTACAACACTTTCCTTTAAACCTATTAATCTACTACACTGTACTATACAGTTTATTCACATTATAGCCATATAATGTTCCTGAAAACAGTTATATGTACTGTTAGTTCTGAAATGAAGAAGCGTATTTAGTTAACTTTGTGAAGTGTCTTGTGAATGGGTATTCCATAAATGTTATACATAAAATAAAGATGGGTTAGATTAGGCGGGTTGGTGAAACAATCATTCCGTTATTCGTTGTCATTATTTGTGTAAACGTATTTCTTGTATATTATGTGCTGCATCGTGAACATCACATTTCATTCCATAAAACAGGTCATATATTCTGGATTTAAAAACCTCCAGTGTTTCTACAAATCGGAAGACACAGATAAGAGTTAATGCATTTAGTTGACTAGAAAAGCAATAAAGTAAAATTCTGCTGCGCGTTTCTATCCACGACACTCACCGGTGCACTTTACCTAGCAGATCGGTGACCAGCACAACTGAAATGAGTGTGTCTTGCGTCTGCCGCTTATTCATTCACTCTGCCCGATTAGAAAATGAATTGCCAAATTTCCTTTCGAGGGGAGTGGCGCGATACTTCTCAGTTTTCTACGTTACACACTTAACAAATAGGTCAATCGTGTTTTGTAATCCCTGAAAAATAAGGTCGATCTGCCTTTTAACATACGGCTGACTAATCAGTGTTAGAAATAGTAAAAGGAAAATTTCCTTAAGAAATACGGCTCCTAGAATCGAGAAAAACAGAAATGCCCCAAAACTGCCAACTGTGTAGTCAGGTACGCGACCCAGCACATGGTGCGCATGCCAGCAATTTTTAATTAACTTTAATTAAGCAACATATACAAAAAAAAGTACCATTCGTAAAAGAAGCAACCTGTCTTACTCGACGCCTACTTCTGGTTTTCCCCCTCCATTACCTTTTCTCGTTTGTCCCAGCTGTATTGCTTGGGTGCCTCCTCGCTGATCGCGCCGGTGGCATTAGTGCTCTGATCCTTCTCTTGTTTCCTTTTGGATTTCTTCGAAAACAAACAACCCATGGTACTGTCAGGTGAAACCACTAATTTGAAATAAATATTTACGAATCACAATATGTTGGATATGTTTATAGTGAATAAAAAAAAAAATCAGCACTCGTATCCGCCTGCCAACTATCAAGTGACACTCGAATCGCCGATGTTTCTGCTTTTTTCCACTTCGCCACCCAAAGGCGTCAATAACGCGAATACTTCCTGACGCGCCGTACGCAGCCAATCATAGCGAAGCATTACTGCCACTAAGGCTACAAAATCCCGCCCCATTGTGACGACAATGCATTGACCAATGAAAAGCGCTGTGCTGGTAAAGGTAGTCTCACGCCCCACCCACACTTCCACAGAGATTAATAAAATAAGCGACACGCTGTTGCTATAGGTAACGTTTAATTTACTGATAAGCCAGTGGTTTTTAACCTTCTAAAATCTTCCCTACAGTAGTTCATTTAATTTTAAGAAAAATCTCTTTTAAGAGTATCTGGACTACAGACTATTAAAATAACCGGACTCAGAATAATTTTTTTTAAAATGTATTTTACTGGTTGTAGCAATGAAGGGTGGGTCGGGATAGATGAGTCATTAAAGAGAGGGATGCTACAATGATAAAATTCCATTGTAAAATAGTATTATCGATAACAATATTTATAGTTTACACATTATATATTTACAGTGCCTCCAGAAAGTATTCAGACTGTCTCACTCTTTTATATTTATATTGCAACTTTATGCTAAAATTGTTTAAATTATTTCTTTCCCAACAACACTCATTACCCTGGAATGACAAATGCAAAAACAGGATTTTACGAATTTTTGCAAATTTATCATATTGACACAAGTATTCAGACCCTTTGCTGTGACACCTGAAATTTTGCTCAGATGCATCTCATTCCATTGATCATTATTGAGATGTTTCTGGGCCTGCTTTGGAGTCCACCTATGGTCACTTCAATTGATTGGATATGATAAGGAAAGGGACATGCCTGTGTATAGTAAGTCACAAAGCTGACAATGTGAATCAGAGCATAAAGCAAACCACAAGGTTAAAGGAATTGCCTGCAGATCTTAGAGGAAAGATTGTGTCAAGGCAGGGATCTGGGGAAGGGTACAAAAAATATCTGCAGCAATGAAGGTTCTCAAGAGCATAGTGACCTCCATAATTCTTAAAATGGATGAAGAATGGATCAACTACAACTCTTCCTAGAGCTGGCCACCCAGGCAAACTGAACAATGGGCGAGAAGGGCCTTGGTAAGAGAGATGACCAAGAACACATTGGTTTCTCTGGCTGAGCTCTAGAGAACCTGTGTGGAGATGGGTGAAACTTCCAGAAGAACAACCACCATTGCAGCACTTCATTAATAATAATAATAATAATAATAATAATAATAATTCTTAATCTGGTCTTTATGGCAGAATGGTGAGAAAACACATGAAAGGCCTCTTGGAGCTTGCAAAAAAGCACATAAAGGACTCTCAGACTATGAGAAACAAGATTTTATGATCTCATGAATCCAAGTTTTTTGTCTAGACAAAACGAGGCACCACTCTTCACCTTTGCAATATCATTCCAACGATGAAAAATGGTGTTGGCAGCATCATGCCATGGGATTGTTTTTCAGTGACAGAGACAGAGAGATGAGCAGGGTTATTAGGAAAGTTGACTGGAGCATAGAACAAAGATATACTTAAAGAAAACCTGTTCTGGAGTGATGTGGACCTCAGACTAGGATGAACGGTCACCTTCCAAAAGGACAATGACCATAAGCACAAAGCAAAGACAATACAGTGGCTTAGGGTCAACTGTGTGAATATTCTTCAGTAGCCCAGTGAGATGCCAGGCCTGAACCCAACTCAACATCTCCAGAGAAACCTGGAAATAGCTGTCCACTGACAGTCTCCATCCAACATAACAGAAGTTAAGAGGTTCTGCAGAAATTCCCCAAATCCAGAGGTATGAAGCTTTGTGAGCAAAACAGGAGCACCACATGGAACAGTCCAGTCTCATTTTCTCTTTATTCCGTACATGTCAAGCTATAAATATAACATCAGGTCACGTCACTTGCAGAAATTCTCAGATGATTCTGCACTTATGGAGGGTATTGATAAAGGGGCATTAGAAAGAGTGTAGGAGTCAGGTGGAGAAATTTCTTTCTTGGTGCAATGAAAATTGTCTGCATCATATCATCAGCAAAACTAAGGAACTGGTTATTGACTTTTGCCACACCAAAAAGCCTCTATATCGAGTCACTATTAAGTAGTGGATGTGGAAGTGGTCCAGTCCTACAAGTACTTGGAGGTCCACATTAATGATTGGTTTGACTGAACACAGACGAACTACATAAAAAAGGGCAGAGAAGGCTATTTTTCCTTAGGAGACTACAGTCCTTTAATGTAGGAAGTGACATCGTTCGCATCTTATATAACTCTGTGATGTCCAGTGCGATTTTCTATGCTGTGGTGTACTGGGCTAGTAATATCACTTCAAGAGAGACCCACTGAATCAAAAATTAAAAGGGCAAGCTCAGATACAGGATGCACTTTGTAGCCCCTGGAGGTCATAGCACGTGAGAGAATTCAGTGCCATTATGAGTAATGCTGCACATCCTCTCTCTGACACACTAACACTTAGGACTTTCAGCCAACAAATTATTTAACAGAAGTGTGTCAAGAACTTCTTCTGGGACTCTTTTATACCAGAAGCAATACACTTATATAATGCCTTGCTGTGACTATGACAGCTAAGTCAGAACCTTCCTTTCTTTTGAAAATCTTGCTTTATTTATGTATTTATTTATGTAGTTACTTACATATGTATCTATATATGTATTTATTTATTTAAAGAGCTTCTAAGAAAATCCAAATTTCCCCTGGGGACAAATAAAGTTCTATCTATCTATCTATCTATCTATCTATCTATCTATCTATCTATCTATCTATCTATCTATCTATCTATCTATCTATCTATCTATCTATCTATCTATCTATCTATCTGTCTAACCTACAGGAGTCCATAGACAAAGGGAAATTTGTAGGCTCCTTCCATAGATTCAGTTGGCCATAACTGAATTTTGGTCGCTGGAGGTATTAGGAAGCTGTGCTGCCTGGGTGGGAGTTGAATTCTGATTTATTAAGTTCAACTTGATTGTATGTAATGTTATTTTCTTTGTTGTATAAGTTAGACTTGATTGTGTGGAATATTATTTTCTTCAACTAAAATCAATAAAATACTAAAAAAGGAAGCTGTGCTGCCATACCACCCAAAATCAAAACAATTAATTTTAATGTATTTTTATACATTAAACATTCATTAAAAACTAAAGCCTCATTTTTAAGCGTAGTGCACGATAAACATTTATAAATATAATCCATCTATTTACTTAACTCAATCCAAGTTCAGGAAAATGGAGGGCTGCAGCTTATCCCACGTGCATCCAGCACAAAGCAGTAAGTTTAGAATAAAACTTAAAATAAGATAAATTAGACAGGCATAATATTAATTGTAGATTCAGTATTTACTTTACAATAAGTACATATCGTTATGATTAACACTTTCTGAATGTTATGTTTATAATGTTATGAACATTGTTAATATCTTTATTATTCTTCTTCTTCTTTCGGCTGCTTCCATTAGGGGTTGCCACAACGGATCATCTTCTTCCATATCTTTCTGTCCTCTGCATCTTGCTTTGTTACACCCATCACCATCATGTCCTCTCTCTCCACATCCATAAACCTTCTCTTAGGCCTTCCTCTTTTCCTCTTCCCTGGCAGCTCGATCCTTAGCATCCTTCCCCCAATATATCCAGTATCTGTCCTCTGCACATGTCCAAATCAATGCAATTTCATCTCTCTGACTTTGTCTCTCAACCGTCCAACTTGAGCTGACCCTCTAATGTACTCATTTCTAATCCTATCCATACTCGTCACACACAATGCAAATCTTAGCATCTTTAACTCTGCTACGTCCAGCTCTGTCTTCTGCTTTCTGGTCAGTGCCACCGTCTCCAACCCATATAACACAGTTTGTCTCACTGCCATCCTATAGACCTTCCCTTTCACTTTTGCTGATTATCGTCTGTCACAAATTACTCCTGACACTCTTCTCGACCGCCCTGCCTGCACTCTCTTTTTCATCTCTTTTCCACAATCCCAATTACTCTGTACTGTTGATCCCAAGTATTTAAACTCATCCACCTTCGCCAACTCTACTCCCTGCATCCTCACCATTCCTCTGACCTCCCTCTCATTTACACACATGTATTCTGTCATGTTCATACTTACCTACATTCCTCTCCTCTCTAGAACATATCTCCACCTCTCCAGGGTCTCCTCAACCTGCTCCCTACTCTCACTACAGATCACAATCAGCAAACATCATAGTCCATGGGGACTCCTGTCTAATCTCGTCTGTCAACCTGTCCATCACTATTGTAAATAAGAAAGGGCTCAGAGCCGATCCCTGATGTAATCCCACCTCCTCGTTGAATTCATCCATTACCCCTACTACAGACCTCACCACTGTCACACTTCCCTCGTACATATCCTGTACAACTCTTATATACTTCTGTGCCACTCCCGACTTCCTCATATAATACCACAACTCCTCTCAGAAGAAGAAGTTTGTTGCATAGTCATGGCCATATTGTTTTTGGATTTAAGATGGCAGTATGCATTACTTCATATACAAGCTATTGAATAAATTAGAAAGTGCGTGGAGAATTATGTGGTTATTGCCGTTAGATAAAGGAAATCTTAGCTATGTTTTTGGACTCTTTTGTCTTTTCCTCTGACCTACAAATGTTGTCTCACAATTTTCATTTTGTCCACTGGCTACATTTACTTACTGGTTTAAACCTTTACCTATTTAATGGCTTTGATTTTGGATTGCCTTTGCTAATTTTCTTTCCACTGTTTGAAAAGGACCTATTTTTCAATCTCATATCATCGTACATATTTATACTTTTGCCGTGAACTGGCATTCTATACAAGGCTGCTTTCTATCTTTTGCATACTGTTGCTGGGATTACTTCAGGCTCATCCTGTAGTGGAAGAAGCAAGCTCAGAAAATAAAAGGAAGGAAATACATTTACACCCACCTATATAAATCAATCAGTTTTGAAATATTTAAAACTTTTCTACAGTTTCCAATAAGCTATTTTGGGATTTTGGATGTGCTGAATTCAGTGTACTTAAATAAGTTAAGAAACATGGCTAGAATGTGTCATCTAAGCCTATGACCTTTGCAACTGTAGTTTCATTGTTTTACAGTTAATTAACTATTTTTTATAATTTCAACAAAGTAAAACTCCAATAGTTTATCCTTCATTCCCATTTACAGCATGATCCACAGTCTTCTTTTGTCAGTGTCAGTTTACTTCTTTTACTATCACACTGTCCACCTTCTTTATTTTCCATTTTT
The DNA here is from genome assembly GCF_016835505.1 of Polypterus senegalus. Taxonomy (NCBI): domain Eukaryota; kingdom Metazoa; phylum Chordata; class Cladistia; order Polypteriformes; family Polypteridae; genus Polypterus; species Polypterus senegalus. The sequence continues at coordinate 141,865,040 of NC_053155.1, read as the reverse complement.
TCCATCTAATAATGCAAAGACTTCCTGCATCTGCAGTCCATCCTCATGTTCTGTAACACCTGGCATAATGCTCTGGAACTTCATTTATAAAACCTTTTGCGTATTCAAGTGTGAAAATATGCACATACCAAAATAACAAGAAACTACGTATAGCAAAAAAAAAATAAATTCAGATTTATAAAACCTGGCGTACACACATTTCTACACAATTTATCCTTTATAAATCACAATCACCTTATAAATGTGCATACATGAACACACCTTGAACGCCATTCTGAAACACCCATATATGGAGCATGCTAATCAGCCTCATGCATATACAATCATGATGCTGCAGATCTTCATTGGCTGGTAGGGAAGCTCCTTCCTGATGCATCGAGCTGCTGCCCCCTGCATTCAATCCTATCTGGCTAAGCTCAGCAACTGAATACAAGATCATGCATGGCATTATAGTGCCTCTCCTCTGTGTTCTGGGGGTAAACATAAGGTGCCAGCGTCTGAGAAGGTAGCCACTATTACCGGCACATGTAATGGCATGATTTCTGTTACAATTAATACTACAAGACATATGAAAAACTCAGGGTTCACCAGTTACTTTACCAACAAGCCAGCCATCACGTACAGTAGTGTCACATCTGCCAAAGATACTTTGTCTCAAAATAAATTAATCATGGGTTCACCCAGGCCACCAAACTAAGACGTTTCCCGGCCTTATCTTGGCATCACAGATGACTTGTGCATTAATTCAATGTCACTGCTCATGGTTAACAAAAGCAGCTTCATTCTCACTAGGTGCCTTTATTGCAATGTGAACGTTGTAAATTGCTCCGATTACATTAGGAGAACTGGACACAGCTGCAAATTGCCTTTTTTTGTTGGCAAAAATATGTTATGTTTTATGTATGTGCATAGCAAAACTGCATATAGTGCCACGCTGGTTGGTTAATTGCATTCTGTACAGCCAGTATGAGAGAGCTGAACTTGGCTGAAACATTCTTGACCTGTCAGCCAGTTCCCTGAGAAATGACAACAGCTAGATGATGAAAACTGAATAAAAGAACAAAAAAGGTCTTCAGTGAAAATACATGGCATTTGACCTCTTAAAGGGAAGTGAAAAAACTGTATACGTCATATTCCCCACATCTGAGGTATGATATGTTTGTCATGTCAATACACATTATAATAATGGTTTGGTGATATGATTTATTATGTGTGCAAGTCGTCATTTAGCTGTTTTTTCTGCATTTCCCTACGTGATCAACAGTGTCTCATTTTCTAGTTACACCAAAATATTGTGTACGCATCGGTCAGAGCTGTTGTAAATATATTATTAATAATATTATTTACTTTATAATTCCTGGCGATTACGTGGGAAATTGCAGGTGCCTCTTTCTGTGCATACGCGAGCTTTATACATGAGGCCCCAGGTTTGTTTTGTTCTGCTTTCATTTTCAGAAAGCCTCTCTGTTTGTTTCAACTGAAATACCCACTGTCTGCAAATCTCTTCCTCCAGCTTGTTCCACTTTCATCACACATTCCAAAAATGTTATCAGATATTGTTTTGAATGGCAGAAACAATTTATTCACAAAATATACTTCATATGTGCAAGAAGATTTACAGGAATGTCTCAACCTGTTCGCCATCATGTTCAACACATGTACCATATGTGGCACATAAATTGTCCACAAAAATTGTATGTAAGTATATACATAGCAGTACCATTAGTGTTAATATAATTTTGAATCACCCTGTATTTTAATAATAGTTAAAGGCTTCAGCTAAATCTAATCAATTAAATGTTTACATCACCGTTATCTTCTTTTCCATATCTAGTGTATTTTTTGAGTGGTATGTCACTGTACTCCTGGATTTCTAAGTCTAGCCTTTTTTAAGATTGTTACTGTTGTTTATTCCAGTAATAAATTGTCATCTACCACTTACTTTTTTCATGCTACCAGTAAACCCCCGATTTTCTAAAGGATCGCAAATCCAACACTGGCAATCACTTTCTGTTCCCTCTGATCTTTGGAGGGATGAAAAATCATCGAAGGTGGGAGCGTCCTGGGAAAGTCTTCATTTAATTAAATAAATATATTCATACTAAAATTAACCAATTTATTAAAACTAAAATTGAAATTTAATTGTTATATCATTTAAGTCCAAAATGTCTTTGAGTTGCTGCACTCATAAGTAAAAAAAATATCGGAGTGCAAAGGTTTAAATGAAGTAAATTAGAAACAAAAAATTAATAAAATGGTAAATTAAAAATAGTTAATAAAAAATTTCCTTATAAACAACATTTTTGGTAAAGATGGTTTCCTGTCCTTGAATCAGTTCTCCCTGGTATGGTGTAGTTAAAACCTTCACTTTAACGTCACACAAACGCCGGACTCTTGAAAAGGCAACATAAAGTTGTCCATGTCCAAATACAGGCTCAGATAGGTAAATCCTTACTTTGTCCATGGTTTGTTCTTAGGATTTTTTGATCGTCACGGCAAATGCAGCCTTAATGAGAAATTTGCATCGTTTAAGTTTAAAAGGTCATTCCCAGTCAGAACTTGTAAGGTTATTTCTGGGAATCAAAACAGTATTGTCAGTATGGGATCCCATAAGAACTTGTGCCTCAGTAAGATTTTCTCTCATGCTGTTCACGACCAACTGCGTAATGTTGCATAAACTTTGTTTAGTATTAATGTTTCTTAATAGCATGACTATTGTCCCTAATTTAAGGTTAAGATTGTGTTGTGGTAATCCGGCCGGGTTAATAGTGTTTAAATAATCTAATGGGAAATTAAGATGCTCACTTTCGTCTTCAGAATCATCACTGTCAGTACTTAGAAAGACTCGTGTTTCTCCAGGAAGCAATCCAACCACTTGGTTTTTTATCTGGTCAACGTCAATATTCTTTGGACATAAATATAGGTTGTGTTGTGTTGTTTGGGTCCCACCTACTGACTCTGGGAAGCCGATGGGTTTGACTCTGGGAAGCTGGTGGGTTTGCCTCTTGGTGCTGAGGTGCTGTGCACGTGTGCTTTTGGCGCCACCTAGACGACTTGCTTCTGGCCTCTGGCGTCCGTGCATATATACAACCTTTGTTTAGTAATATAGATTCTTTCTTTGTGTAAAATACTACAGTATTCTTTTTAAAGCTTTATAAGTAGAAGGCCAAACGTGGGGATGGTGGTCTACTTTTACTTTTGTTCTGCACTGTATCTGATTTTTTGTAGTCCCTTGTTCTTTCTTGGCCATTAAACCTAATTCCATCAAGACAGTGAAGAGTTTGTCCTCAGATGTAATATGGTAGTTATTTGACATCACTGGGAGGCTTCAGATTTGAAAGATAATGTGAAATATTCTAAATGTGAAAACCAAAACTGTAAAGAACCAACAACTCAAAAAGATTAATGTAATTGCATAATACCTATATTCATTACAATGCACTACAATACAATTTATTTTTGTATAGCCCAAAATCACAAAGAAGTGCCGCAATGGGCTTTAACAGGCCCTGCCTTTTGACAGCCCCCCAGCATTGACTCTCTAAGAAGACAAGGAAAAACTCCCAAAAAAACCCTTGTAGGGAAAAAAATGGAAGAAACCTTGGGAAAGGCAGTTCAAAGAGAGACCCTTTTCCAGGTAGGTTGGGCGTGCAGTGGGTGTCAATAATAGCAATTCATTTAAAAGAAAATAAACATCTAAAATTAATAAAATTATTTTATAAAAAAGAAACTTAATTAAGATCATTGATTAAATAGAGAAACTGCCACCTAGATTATAACAAATAATAAACAAAATAATCAATAATTCAATGCTTAATTGAAGTAAAAAGAGCAGCAAAAGGGGAGACTAAAGTTTTAAAATCCCAACAAATTAAAACATACTCAATGAACAACTGTAAACCAAGAGTGCAAGAGATGTTATCAACACAGATTTCTTAAATAGATGATAACCTTTATTACAAAACAGACAGATTAGTATGGCTATGACAAAACATAGTGTCTCTGTTAAGGTTAAGCAAGTGCCATGAGGCCGAGGTGGATAAAGCAAGAAAAGACAGGAGAGGTGTTGTTCAGGGACTGGCAAATGTTAAAATATCAAATGAAAATCAAAAATATCAATCTTCAAACCCAAAATATTGTTAGACAAATTCAAAAACAAATCAATAACAAAGTTATAGGTTCAGAGCCAGGTAGTAAACATATATCACTAAGTAAATACAAAGATGATCATGGTTTTTAACCCAAAACTAAGTAGCATAATGTACTACACTGCCATCAGAAAATATTTTAGAAATGAAAAGCAATGATGTTACAATGTAACGATAATTTTTAAAAAGCAGTAAGAAAAATGCTTAGTAAATAGACATTTCTTTGTCTGAAAATACACTGTCACTATTCTTGAAAATATACAGCCATACTTCACTATTCAAATTGAAAACTTATGAATCACCATTGAAAAAAATGTCAAAATGTGCTTCAGCAAAGCTATTTAAGTTGGCTGCTAGTCCAGGGAAAAGATGTAGAGTGTGTCTGTCACTTTTTTCTTTTTAAATAATTACTGAAATCATTTCTGCAACAATTTCCAAATAAAGTTCTTTTATTACATAAGATCTAAAGGAGGCCAGAAAGCAGGTTCTACTGGGCTGCTCTAATTAGGCAAAGAAATTCTGGAGTTTATGACTCTCTTTTATATAAAAAAATCTTGAGACGAGGCAAGACTTTTTCAGAGAGACACTTTCATATCCAGCGAGACAAAGAGTAGATGACAAAGTAAAACGTTGATGTGATACACATGCAGAGCAGGTTAGATATAATGGAAGTGCAAAAATTCAAAAGTCTCCAAAAAATAATAGTAAGGATCGCATTAGTGCAAACAAACAGAAATTATTACTCAGTGAAATAACGGAACAGCAAAAAGAGATCGAATATATTGTTCGAATTTAAACTTTAAGTCAGAGACTTGTAGATCGTCTAATTCATGATGTCATCAGGGAAAAGTAGTGTTTTTTTTTAATTTGATTGATTTTATTGTAATCGCACAACATTCCATACAAATAGATCAATTTTTACAAAAATAGGATTGAAAATAAATCAACCCCCACCCCTGAGAAAGAGAGCATGGCCAACAGAGTAAAACTTAAAGCTAGTAAAAATAAGTAAATCGATGAATTAATAAGTGGATAAAGATAAATAGAGAAGAAAAAGAAATGGAGAGAGAATCTGCTTCCTCCGTGCTTTAAGAGCTTATTCTAAAATGTTATTGATTAGATCCTGCCAGGTTTTGAAAAAGTTCTGCACAGATCCTCTAAGTGAGAATGTAATTTTTTCCAATTTCAAATAATATAAAGCATCAGTTACCCACTGACTTAAAAGAGGAGAGTTAGGATTCTTCCAGTTTAGGAAAATAAGCCTGCTTGCCAGTAGTGTAGTAAAGGCAATCACAGTTTGTTTGTCCTTCTCCACTTTAAGCCCATCTGGAAGTACACCAAACACAGCTGTTCATGGGTTAGGAAGGATTGTGACACCAAGGCTGTCTGAAAGGCATCTAAAAATTTTGGATTAGAATGATGTTAATTTGGTGCAGGCCCAGAACATGTGACCCAGTGAGATGGGAGCACCATCGCAGTGTTCGCAAGTAGGATTTTGCCCTGGAAACATTTTGGACAATTTTAAACAAGACAGATGTGCTCGATATATAATTTTGAGTTGAATAGTTATATGTTTTGTGCATATGGAGCTCGAGTGAATGCTCTGTAATGCTACCTTCCACTCCTTTTCTGATATGTTGAGTGATAGATCTTTTTCCCATTGTCCTCTTGGATCTTTGAAAGGGAGGAACTGTAAAATTGCTTTATATATTGCAGAAATGCTGTCTGAGTCCTCGAAACTGAGCAATATTTTTTCCAGCATAGAGGAAGGTGGGAGATGAGGAAAATCAGGCAGGTTCTGTTTAACAAAGTTTCTGATTTGAAGATAGTGAAATAAATGTGTTGCTGGAAAGTTAAATTTGGAATGTAATTGTTCATAGGATGCAAAGATGTTGTCTATATAAAGATTTCTAAGTGATTTAATCCCAAATGTTTTCCAGATGTTAAAAACTGCATATGTTTGCGAGGGTTGAAATAGGTGGTTCTCGTGCAGAGGTGCCACAGATAAAAGCTTCTCTGTCTTAAAATGCTTCCTACATTGGTTCCATATTCTGAGTGAGTAAAGCACAATTGCGTTGTTAGTATATTGGTGACGACTTGTACTTATTGGGGTACAAAGCAAGGAATATAAGGAAGTACTGCAGGATTTTATTTCTATTGCGGATCAAGCTTGTGTATGTTCATCTATTTGTGTCCAGGTTTTTATAGCTTGTATGTTCGCATAGCGTAGGGTTGGTGGGGAAGGGGGTTTGGCGAGTGAAGCAAGCAGGGGGCGAAAGCCCCTAGTATAGAATATATCAATGGTATTTGAAATTGGGCATGCTTATCCCAGAGGAGGGGATTTTAATGCTCAGTTTCTACATCATGAATCGTTTTGGATTTTTAAACTCAACTGTAAGTCATCATGGATTGGGATTTAAGCTGTCACCTATTAATAACCCCACTGTATGAACTTTCACTTCTGTTGCTGCATGCATTTCATTGTTAAGCTGTTATACTGTACAGGTGAATATCTTTATATTCTTTTCTCTTGGTTCCTATTGAGGTTATAACATGAGATTCTTTTTTAATTATTTCAGTAAAAATGTAGTCCAGAATTCTACATACTGGAAATTTGAATGCTGTTGGGGTTCTTCTCAGTCTTGAAAGGTAAGCATTTGCATGCATGAGTGTCTGCTGCCTTTCCACTACTGTTTCATGTTAACAGACCCTGTCTTTGTGCAGTTAACATGAGGGGACATGTTACAAACACCACTTGATATTCTAGGAAATCTCCACTAGAACAGTCAGATACACTTACTGCAAGCTTTTCTATGTATGTAATATGGATGTGGTGAGACAGGACATGAAGGTGGTGGGTGTAACAGAGCAAGACGCAGTGGACAAGAATATATGGAAAAAGATGAGCCTAATGGGAGCAGCAGAAAGAAGAGGAAGATGTAGGTAGGTTTCTAAGTGTAAATGTTTCTTTTTCATTGTATCATATGATCTTATTATTTAATGTGATATTCTGTTATGTTCTTCTGTTCTTTTTGAACTGCCTGTTTAGCTAACAATGCTCAGCTCAGGTTTAAACTCTGATGATAGAAGTGTGTGAGGGGCGGTCTGCATCCTTACCCTCAGGATGGAAGGACAGAGGGCGACAGCTTACACAGGGCTTTGTCTCCCCCAGGATGCTGCATCACAGCAAGCCCAGGCTCTCATCCTCACATGGGTGCCCACAAGGCATGCCAGGTATTGTAGTCCCAAGGGACAGTCTTGTTGAGTCTTGTTGGGGGCCATCAGGGGGAGCTATGGGATTTGGGAATCCCTATTCCATAGGGCTCCAATCTCACCCGGAAATGATTCAGAGCTGCAGCATCATATCACTGGAAGTACTTCCTCGGAATTACATAAAAGGAGCTGCCTGCCTCACATCAACGAATCAGAGTTGGGTAAAAGATGGATGAAGCTTGCAAGGAGGAGTGGAGGAGGCAGTGTAAGACAGAGGAAAGGACAAAGAGATGTACTATGATTGTGCTTCATTGTACTTGTGGCTGTGGTGGTGGGAAAGTCTTGTCCAAGAAGAGTTTTCCACAATAAAAGACTCTTTTACTTGTTATACTTGTGTCCGAGCCTATTTGTGTTTGGTGTTTGAGGAACTGGAACCTGCCCCATGGGGGTGCACAGGGAGTTCCCTGGAATGCACAGGTTTTGCACCCTAGGTCTTCTCCTGTTCCTGGTGCTGAGATGTCACCCATTGCACAGCTGAACTTGGATCCTTATTTGGGATCCTGAGGTGGTTCATTGTGCGGTGGGTGCAGCAATGTCCTGTATCAATGCTCCAAGAAACTGAAGTGACTACATATCGGGGTCTTCAACAAATGATTGTTTTCTTTTTCTGTTACACCCTCTTCTTTACTCCTTCATTTTGTTTTCAATTATTATACTGACCCTTGTCTTGCTAAAAAAAGGTTTTTCTTTTTATTTTGTATTGGATATTGTTTTGATTATATTTTGTGTGGCGTGGTGGCACAGTGGTACTGCTTCTGTATTACAGTAATGAAACAAGGGTTTGTGTCCCAGGGTCCCTCTGTGTTGAGTTTGCATTTTTCCCCTTGTCTGCGTGGGATACCTCCCACCATCCAAAGAAATACAGGTTAGGTTGATTGGTGAGGCTAAAGTGGCCCTAGTATGTGTTTGGTGTGTGAGTGCATGTGTGTTTGCCCTTTGATAAGACTGGCGGCCTGTCCAGGGTTTCTTCCTGTCTTGCACCCTATGCTTCAGCAACCCCTGTGACCCTGGTCTGGATTAAGCGGGTCAGAAAGTTACATGACATTTGTACTTATACAGTATACTTTACATTTATACTTTGCCTAGTGGGAGCTCAGTGGTCTTGTGGCCTTGGAACCCCTGCAGATGTTTTTTTCTCCAGCCCTCTGGAGTTTTTTTTGTTGTTTTTTCTGTCCTCCCTGGCCATCTCACCGTACTTAATTCTTTGTTAGTTAGTATTGCCTAATTTGTACATATTTTTTTTTACTTCATCTTGTAAAGCACTTTGAGCTACATCATTTGTATGAAAATGTGCTATACAAATAAATGTTGCTGTTACACACCTATATCCACAGTGCCTTATTTACATTCATAAGACCTGTCTTCCTTCTTATAATTATTATTATGAATTTATTGTGTCTGTTAAAATATAAATGTATCAGATTTTTGATTGTTTGGCACTCTTCTTTTAGCCACACCTCGTCTGTCCTGTTTTGCAGCCCTTATAACGTCATTGAACTTTTGACTCTACCTTCCATCTTTATCTCTTCTGGTACAGTTCCCTTTTTTCACATAGACCCATGGTCCTTTGTGTCATTTTCAGTTTCTAGCCATATTCTTTTCAGGTGTGACTTTATTGTTTACTTTCTTTTATGTCATCCACTTTTAGATATCCTGTGATATGTTTTTTTACTGTAGTTCAGGATTATGCAATACTGCATCACAATTGTTCAGTTATTTCTGTTGCACCTTTCATAGAGAAGACAACAATATCATTCAAAGGAATACAATACCAAATTATTGATATTATATTTTTTTTACATACAGCGTGAATTCTTTTAGCCATAGAGCAGTTTCAACAACAGAATATAATCAGAGGATATGTCAGTCTAGAAGTCTTTTCAGCGTTGGTGTGTGTCATTCTGAGATCTATCATACTGGAGAACTTTTGATGTCTGTTTCCTGCAGTATGTTTATTGGAACATATACTGTATTACAGATATACTATGGAATGTTTAACCTCCCAATAACAGGCACATTCCATCAACCTCAGCATTTATATTAAGATTGACTCATTATTTTTCCAAAGCATACTTATGTTAGAGCTGCTTCAAAGACTTTTTGTATTAGTTGTTCTTCGTACTTGTATAATAAATTACACAATGTTCAACTTTTGAGTCAGGCACCCATGGGCATCCTCACAAATTCCTAACTTTTGTACAATTTATTCCTAGGTTTTTCTTATAGCTCACTTCCTGCTTACTCATCTAGAAAAGCTCTCACACATTAGATCATACTATTTGTCATTCTCTTACATAGTGGCTCGGGCTCATTAACATGGAGGATGATGTCTGGAGATTATGCTGAGCGAACAACCACATTTAAAATACAAACTGAGATGTGTGTTTGACATCTAACTAATGAGCGAAATCCTAGCACTTATACTGAATCGTTAACACTTGGTAGTTGTAATAGACTTGATTAGAAATTTAAAATCACTTATTATAGAGTGTTTTGTTTATATTTATAATAAACTGACCTTTGCTAGGTTGCTAGGTAGAGTAACTATTTTCCATGCAGTGATTTGTAGTGATGAAGATTAATAAAAAGATCATGTTGAAATTCAAAAACTGCTGGCATTGTGGAATGGGTAACGCAGGGTTTTTAATAGACAGAGAGATAAATAAATAAATGAATACATTGTCACATGTGCGCATTTGGGGAACAGCGCAAGGGCTTGAGTGATTTTAATTCTCCGCCGAGACATGTGGTGGCAGTGTCTAATAATGATGACTCTTCTCCTCTCTCTGCAGAAAGGAAGACTCATACTGTACCTCCTGGGACGTCACTTCTGGAGTCTGACCACCTGGAGCCTCCTTTTCCTCCCCGAATTCCTTATTGATGGAAGAACCTCCATAGCCAGTCAAAATGACTCGTTTTTGCGTTTACCAGTCACTTTATTTACATACCTCCAACTGTTCAGTTATGCAGGGTTGGCTGCAAGGTGCCCCAAAACACATTACTTCTACTGTCTTCCATCCATCCATTTTCCAACCTGCTGAATCCGAACACAGGGTCATGGGGTCTGCTGGAGCCAATGCCAGGGCACAAGGCAGGAACCAATCCCGGGCAGGGTGCCAACCCTCCACAGGACACACACAAACACCAGGGCCAATTTAGAATTGGCAATCCACCTAACCTGCATGTTTTTGGACTGTGGGAGGAAACCCACACAAACACAAGGAGAACATGCAAACTCCACACAGGGATGACCCGGGAAGCGAACCCGGGTCTCCTAACTGCGAGGCAGCAGCGCTACCACTGCGCCACCATGCCACTCTTCTACTGTCTTAATCGTTATATATAATATGCTATCGTGGCTGTTCGTTTGTCTGTCCAGGTTTTTAAATCGCCTGTAGCTCACAAACTGTTTGACCTATTGACCTAAAATTTGGTACATATATACTACGTGACATCTACTATCCACGTTCGGAATGATGATTGACCTCCAAGGTTATTCCTCTTTTAATTTTTATTTTATTTTGTTGTACAGTAGAATCAACTCAGTGCGGCCGTGTGGCACATACGTATGGATGCCGTTCTCATCCCTACCACCTTCACTTCCCCTACCTCTTCATATCTTAAATTATTCTTGAGGCAGATTGGAGACTTAAGTGCCACCTTAAGTGAAAAATTAAGGAAAACATACTAATTAATTGCAACACAAACAGTGACTTAATAAGTTTTACTGTAAGTTGAAAATATGCCGACGAAAGAATAGAGGAAGCGGCCCACTAGGGTGGAGAAAAGAAGAGCTGCTCAGGAAGCAGCAAGCACATCAACCCCTGTGCAAATGAATGCTACACGTAAAGAGAAAAAGGATGAAAACTATGAATACTCAAGTCAAGTGTATTCACTGCACGTTATCGTGCAATGTGCCGTCACTGGTAGATAATAAACAAATACACACCCACACTTTGATCTGAACACATAATGGAAGGACTATAATGCAAGAAAACTGAAAAGAAAGTAAAATTCTAACTTGGCAATCAAAGTCATAGTGCTTGGGAATTGGAGTCTAGAAGTGCAGCCATGCCTGGGTCCCTGGGGATCGATAGAGGGTGTTGCCTGGGAAGGACCTCCCCATTTTTTCTATGGCCTAGTAGTGTGTCCTCAAGGACACAGCATGACACTGGAAGCATTCCCAGGGCCAGGCTTAAAAGGAGCCCGCTGCCTGATATTGTGAAGTCAGAGTTAGGAGGTAATGTGCAAAACTCAATGAAGGAGAAATTTATTTGTATAGTTGTGGCTGATTTCTGGAGAGGAGATTGAAAAGTGTCTTGTAAGAGTAAATATCTTTTATTCCAAAAGAATGTGGTGTATTGCTGTGTCTTGGGTTGGGGGCTCAGTGGAGCCCCCCTGTAGTCACACTTGCCACTGCCACTACGCAAGCAATATGGGCAGATAAGGACATGAGAAGATTGTTTATAAAAACCCAAAAAACCCAAAACATGTTGCTGGTTCATAAAATTAGCAATAGAGAGTCCTAAAGAGAAAAAAATGCAGTGTGATTGGAGCAACAAATACTATTTGCTGTTAGTAAAATACTGATAAAGGGTGTAAAAAGATAACAAAGAGACTAAAAAAGATTTGGAGTAGCCATCCTGTATACTTGAAACCAATGCAAAAAAATCAGCAATCGGTATATCTGTACAGACTGAGTTCAAGACAGAAATAAACTAACGGAAACAAGATGCCATTTTTTTAGGTGCATCGGAGGAAGTGATGTCATTGTGGTTATAACCAGAAGTGATGTCATCAAGCCCAAAACCAGAAGTGAAATTGACAGGCTGAGGTGGGATTTCCCACTGGTGGTCTGTGGGAGAAAGTGCAAAATGGTATGTACACACTGTCACCCCCTCGTCTGGCATGAAATTACCATCTTTTGAGCCCATTGGTTGCCTCTGACTGGCATGTGTGTGACAAGGGAATAACACAAAAATACAAAAGTAATACAATAATATCCTGAGGAATCATCTAAGTTACTCTCCTCACTCACCTCCAAAGAAAACCTCCTACTGTCTGTCTGTTTTTTAAACTACTGGTTATCATCATCTCACCATTTGGTCAGGCCGGAGTTATACTTCACGCGACGCGACGCATGCTGCAGAAGACGCTCTTGCTATGCAAGCGTTGTAGTGTTTATACTTGCCTGTGTACTTTACGTAAATCTGGAGGAATCCACCAGGTGGCAGTGTGAGATATTATCACGGTGAGAACATGTTCGGCTTCTCTGTGTTGTGAATTGCCTAGAACACTCATTAAATTCCAATGACACCTTACCGCAATATCTCTGAAAAGGATGTTTATTGATTAAATCCATCAATCCAGGGATGTGTCCATTCCAGGAAGCACTGGGCACGAGTGAGAAACAGTCCCTTGACGAGGCCTCAGCTCATCGCAAGGTGAATACAAGCACACACATACACTAGCGTCATTTTAGCGGCACCAAATCCCCAAATCTGCATATCTTTGGAAGGAAACTGGAGCACAGTGTGGAATACGAGCAGGAAATACCAGCAACATAACTCCCTGCGACACAGCAGTGCTACCGCTCTGCCACCGTGTCACCCCCATGTCTGTAATTATTAACAGTATTCATTATTTGAACTAAATTATATGTAAAATGTAACATACACACTTTAATGCATTTCATCATGAAAGTGATATCAAGTATAAATCTAAAGATTCTAAATGTGCAGAGAGTTGGAATATCATACATTTAATTTGTTCTGTGTGGTGATCTATTGCTGCTTGCCGCTGCTGTCAGGTCCAAGAAGCTCCTAGTGATTAAAAACTGGGATAACATTTACGATGGTCTGCTTTAATGATAAAGTAAACTACAAAGTTATAGTGGACATTTCGAGATTAAAGCCGAAATTTCCACTTTAATCACAAAATACACGCTTTTCACCGTGTCCTTTATTTTTTTCTCCGTGGCTCAAATACAGCGCTATACATTATGTTGCTGTTGTGAAGTTGCAAAAATAAAAATAAAAAAAGACAGCACAAAACATAGTATGTGAGACTTTTAAAATGTATCGTGTCATTACGATCGGGAATATGCGACGCTTGAATATAAAAGCACTGTGAATGCTTCTGTATGTCGGCATTTTGCTTCACCACATCGAACCGTTCATTAAACAGCGAAGCACGCACATCGATCCTCGTAGGATCTCCATAGAGGCTTGCTGTCACATGTAGATAGTAAACAGAGACACTGACGTCACATTCCGACTTTTAGCTCACTGCGCCCCCCGACTTTTTGCTGGTACTGCAACTCACGCACACGTCGCGTTAATTTCTGAGGACCTGCTCAGAGAATGCGTGAAATGAACGCTGGGAACACGTGGCAGGCATGATGTGGGCGCCCACGCGTTCTGAGTGTGAAGTATAAACCGGCCCTAACTCACCTACTGACTCAAAACTCAGAGGCTCTATGCCATTTTTTAGCTCCCTGTAAAAGCCATTTCTGGCACAAACCCCAGAACCACTTTCAGGGCCATTAATGTCCTGTAGAAAGTCCTGTAGCCTTCCTGTTGTGACTTAGGAGTCTTAAAGCACATAAGTCCAATAAGTTCCAAAGCACTTCCAAAAATGCCCACTAGAGGGGAAAAATGTCAAATCTGGCTAGTAACAAGAACAAACACAAATAACAAGGCTTTATTTCCACACTAATATTTTGCCAAACAGTGAAACTTCGTAGGGCATGTGGACTACGCTGCAAGGACAGGGGGAGGGAGCATATACAGAGCATTAGCTCCCCCGGAGCACTAGGTGGCAGTCCTCCTGGGTTGCAGCAGTGCTTTGGACTCCCGCAGGGCTTCATGGGAGCTGGAGTTTGGTGCAGCCCTGTTGGGTTCAGTGGGCGTCGCCAAAGGGTGATGTAGCTACTGTTGAGCCCTTAATAGCAGCACTTCTGCCATACCTGGAAGCGTTCCCAGAATTAGGTCAATGAGCACCTGGAGCACTTCCAGGTGCCTTATAAAAGCCACTACTCCAGGACTCAGAGTCGGGTGTAAGAGGACAAAGCTTGCTGGAGGAGGAGTGGAAGCAAAAAAAGAGAGAGGAAGGAAAAGAAGAAAAGAAGTGTTTGGTGTGCTTAACTGTACTGTGCATGTGAGAAATGGGAAAAAGCGTTTCCCATGGGAAAAAATTAAAAAATGTGTACCATGAATTTGTGTCCTGCATCTGTCTGTGTCGGGTTTGGGCAGCAAGAGTGCCCTCTGCAGGCCACAGGCACAATAGTCTTACAGAATTTACCTAGACAATAAGGCAATCCCGAGCAAATACAGTCCCAAGAATCACAAATTTAAAGAGAGGTCAAAACACTAGGACGAAGGTCAAATATCCAGAAATATCAAAAAGCACAGTAGAAACCGTCCTGGGTATGACGTGTTATACTACATGTTTCTTTATGTCACTATATCTGGACAATACTGTTATGAGTTTTATTCACATGTGCATGTTAACTGTGGCACACAGGGGCTCAGCAGTTAGAAGTGCTAGCCAAGCATTGGATTAGATAGCCTAAGACAACTGGAGGATTGTATAGTCAGCTTAAACACAGGTTAGGGTATTTCTGTCCTCTATCAGCACAAATCTTCTTTCCTTATTGGGAGAATGAGAATCGGCATGTAAGCACTATGATATGTCTGTATTTTGGGAAAGAGGAATTCAGCCCTTGTTTGGAGACAGAAAAGACCAGCAAATGAAGCAAGACATTATAAAAGGTCTGGACAGTGGCCAGACCCTTCGAGGCTGTGTCGACACAAAGTTGTTGAAAAACCTCCCAGCGTGGGGACGGAGAAAATGGCTGACTGTGTTGATCCAGATTCCCACCTGGATAAAAGTCTGTCCATATGCCTCCCCGTCTGTAACCGCGTTAAACGTCAGTAAATGTAAGCTAAAAGATATTTTGTCTCATGTGATTCTTGTACCGCCGTAATCACTATGGGAGGGATATCGCCTTTTCTGGTATATTATGATATTGTTTAATTATTTAATAAGCCACAATATTAAACGAACACATTTCCAAGAGAGCTAATGCCTCTGCAGGAAACAGACGTTAACCTGTATCCATCCCTGCATGGAGGCCCTCCAACCTGCAGGGAAAAACTTGGGGGTTGGTCGCAGAATTGGCACTCCAGCCACCATTAAAAAACCTCATACTGTTCCACTCCATCTGAACTAGTGTGGTGCTGCACTCAGGTCCTAATCTGGATCCTGAGTTGGTGTGTCGTGTGGTGGGTGCGGCAATGCACTGTATCAGTGCTTGCTCCTAATATCATCATATCACAGTAGAAATGCAGAAGCTCTCCAAAAATCCCAAGTGCATTTGAAATGAACCGTCAGGAACTATGGGAGACCCTCCGGATTTACAGGGTGGAAGGGCAGTTTCTGGCGGTGAATGGAAGGTGGCCCTGCCTCTTGGGGGACCACTCACAGAACACATGGATCATAACATCGGCAGTTTATAGACATGTTCAAACAAAATGATAATACACATAATCAACAAAATTAACATTAACATAAATAAATGGCTCAAAAAAGAAACAAAAAAAGAATGAAACAAGATTCTAGCCAGGGGAGGAACACTGGCTGAAACATGACACTTCCCTCCAGTGCTCTTTCTGGCAGCCCCAGGTCTTCCTGCATCGCTGAACCCCTATATTTTAAAAAGCCAGTCCCCCATTTATTCTGTGGCCTCAGCTGCTTAATAGAGCACATGCTACTCTTCACAACTTACCTATTGTAAGAATCTAATGCCTCCGCATAACCACTTCTATGTATTCTTCTAACAAAGGTCATACCCTAATGCACTGCTTATAGAGACTGAAGCCTCCAGGAACGGATACTGATCCTCCTTTTTACCATAATCGGTCCTCCTCTTGAGCTTGCATTTTTTCTCTTTGCTGTTTTGCTTCAGAACCAGGCCTGCAGCATTTCACAAAAGTTAAAAAAATCATAAAAGATCTTACGGAAGCCTGAAAAAAGGAGTTAAAATCTAAGGCATTCTGTCAAGCCTGCAATGATGTGCTTTGTGAACACTGACTGTGTGTGGTTAATATAGGTGCCTGTCTAAGATGAATAGTTCCTAATGAGTACAAAAAAAGCATTCATGTACAGAAGCAACCTGGAACATTTAAAAACATCAACTTATAACATGTAAAAGCTCAAGCAAAGGGTTTTAGCTGCTGTGAAAAAATCAGATTTGACACACTTAAAAAGGTTTGGGGCAGCCACCCATATATTATTCCTGGTTGGTTTTTGACAGAGGTGTCTCTGTTGGAGTCCAGACATGAACTGATGAGGGTTTGTAAAGATGGCAGCTTTAAGTAGTCAGCCTGGAAGTGACGTAGGGGAACCAGAAGTGTCAGTCGAGGTGCCAGAACCACAAGTGATGTCATCCTAGGCAGCAGAACGGGAATTGATGTCATCCTAGATGCTGGGACCGGAAGTGCTGTCTTCCTAGGTGCTGGAACTGGAAGTGACACCATCAACGTTGAGTCAGACAGGTTTTCCCGCGGCTGGTCTGCAGAGATAACAGGAGAAGGTTTAGTACCCCGCCACCCCTAGCCTGGCGTGGAATTACCTTCGCTTGGTCCATACAGCGTCCTCCTACTCGCATGTGTGTGACACTGCAAACGTTAAGTTAAAAGGAATGCCGATATAACAGCCAGTGTTTTCCATGTGAATCAGAAATCAGTAACAATTTATCTATTTTCACAGGCTTGGTTTTATTAGGTGAAATGGCCTCTGCCTGCACACATTAACACTGTGAGTGGTTGTCTATCTGCCAGTTGAGGTTTCTCATACTCTTTCATGTCTCAGATAAGCCTTATCTATATTTTTGCCAAGATGTTACCATTGGGCTGGTAGATAGATGTTGTTTAGGCAACCCCATACAAAGTGTAACTGAGAACAGTGGCAATAAAAAATTCTACATTTATACACTTTAAAAAAAAAAGAGGCCTCTTTATTAAAGATACTGGCTATGAGAGATGTGTGTGTCATGTTGATTGTCAACTGACTCGAGGTGAATGAACGCAGCAGTGTGTGTGAGTATGCTCTGCAATGAAATGGCATCCCATCCAAGTTTGGCCTTTGCCTTACACCTCATAAAGAGCAGGTCCTACAGGAATATTATTGGCACTAAACTCCAGGAGAGGCAAACGTGAGGATGATAACCAATAAACAGAAAACAAAGTAACCCGAAGCGCAGCCTGACTGCCTGATCTTCGTACGATTTTCTCCACTAACTAATACGCACCAGGGGCCTCATGTATAAACGGTGCGTACGCACAGAAATGTTGCGTAAGAACTTTTCCATGTTCAAATCGCGATGTATAAAACCTACACTTGGCGTAAAGCCACGCACTTTTCCACGGTACCTCATGCCTTGTCGTACGCAAGTTCTCCGCTCGGTTTTGCAGACTGGCGGCACCCAGCGTCAAAGCAGTGCTACTGTTCTTATGTGATTACTCATTATTTTCATGACGCGGCTTTATAAATACACAGAAACTAACCGCATATTGTTTATTAGTGTAATGCATCTGATTGTAATTAACTTGTAACAATATAATGGTCCAGGGAACAGCCATAGTATTCCAAATACCAGAACTGCTTTAGCGTTGTTACTCTCACTTCTTCTTCTTCTTCTTCTTCTTCTTCTTCTTCTTCTTTCAGCTCCTCCCGTTAGGAGTAGCCACAGCGGATCATCTTTTTCCATATTACTCTCACTGCACGACTCAGAGTATTTATATCACTGTATCTGAGTGTGAATCACAGCAGCAGCTGATCGGAAAGAGAGTTATCGGTATACAGCTTTAAGGACACGCTGTCTCAGCAACTGCAAAACGTTTCAAAGCCTTTCCTGTACAGACCTCGCGGTTCAGAAACAGTTTCATCCCAAGAACTCTAAACGCACTCATTCAATTGCTCCTTGTAGAACGGTTTGTACTTATAAGTACAATCACCTCACTGTAAACTTGCACTACAGTTATAATATCGCACAACCTGAGCCACTTTATAAAGCGCGTATTTACATATGATGACGATATCATTTTTAAGGTGAAATGCTGCAAAATATGTTTGTTAAATTATACAGATAAAACTTTAACTTCATTTAAATAATCTATATTCTTCACTGGGAGTGTCGTTAAGGATAGAATAATTAAACATGTACTACGAAGATATTTCAATGTTCTTTAAACGTTTTGAAGAATCGGCTCTAAGCTTACAGATGGCTTAACTTCTATTACAGAGCTGATTGTGTGGCGATCGGTTACTTGGAGAAAGAAAAGCACTGACTGCAGTGATGGCTACACTAATATATATTGAATATAAAACAGAAAGAGAAAATAACAACACAGCTAAAAACGCAGCGACAAATTTCGGCAAAAGTTAAATGCTTGTATCATGAGCACGAGGCGGCTATGCAGTGTCTGCAACGGACGTGGCCATCCACCGTGCATAAGCTACCTTACTGACGGGCGGCGAAGGAGCCACCGATTCTTCCTCTGCCCAGTGCCACCACAAGCTTAGAGCCGCCCCTGATTACTGCTGCAATAAATTATTTCATCGAAGTGAAACACATGTTTAATAACGTGCTTTAACTCCTATCATCATGAAAATGATATCACGTATACGTCTCAGTATTTTAGTTATTCAGAGAGCTGTAATATCACGAATGTAATGGATTCTGTGTCCTGTCAGAGGAAGAGAAAGCCCGTTTAAGAAGCAAGTAGTGATTCACACACATAGAGCACATAGAAGATCAAATATAAAACAAAGCATTTAACGTGCTACTTTAATTACGATGTGATTTGAGAAACTGGTTAATTAAACGATTTTAAGATGAAGTTTATGATGTTCTACTTTAATGACAAAATAAACTACGTGATTAAAGTGGAAATGTCGAGATTGAAGTTGACATTTGTGCTTTTTCCCCACTGTGTGCCTTTTTTCTCTGTACCCTAATAAGTTTTCATATGACACTCAGACAGTGGGCTTACAACTCGGCTTTTCATGGCAACTTTGATATGTGACTTCTTTTTTATTTCCAGTACTGTGCGATTTGTGAATGTGAGCTTTCAAGTTTCTCCAACACGCTATGTCACTCGATCAACTTCCTTTTGTTGATTATACCACAGTTTAATTAAACAAATAGTATGTTTTTCCTTTGCCTCCACTTGGTATTCGCTGAAATTCTTTTATTTTCCCCCGTGCTTTTCCCATTGTCTTTTCACAGAAGGCTGCGCTTAAGGGCGATTTATATTGATTTGCATATTCAAAGAGGTGTAATTCTGGGAGGAGTTGGGGCGTTACATAATGCGCGTGCACGAGCGTTAGTTTTCACGCTAAACGGGATTTATGTAGCGGAAGAACGTGGAAGTTGGAGTACGCACAGATTCCTGCATCTGGATTTTTCTGTGCGTAAGCACATTTCGGCTTTTGTGCTTACGTCATGTTATAGTACGAGTTCTACGCATGGCGTTATACATGAGGCCCCAGAACATTACTTAATGTTTTGAATAACCACCAGGGGATACTGGACATTGGCAGCATAGCCATATTTAACCTTGGAGGTAACTGGCTTGACCCCCTGGGTTGACCCATGGTCATGAGAATCCTGACCAGTAGGAATGTGCAGAAACTGGAAGCACTGTCGAAGCCAATCGATAGAAAAGTGATCATGTGATAGTCGAACCGCAGCCATGAACATTCCCAGTCTAGTGATGTGTAGTTTGATGGAAAAATGATACTAAAACCAGAAATTATAAAAACACTCAGATGTGGATAGGCTCCATAACTACAATATAATAGAAAAAATGGGTTCAGAAAATGGATGAACATGTCACAGCATAATGTGTCTCAGTGCAGAAAAATAAACTGTCTATTGATATTGTTTGCCTTTATACCTTCAACACTGGGTACAATCTTTATTTTGCATATATCTCTTTATGATTTTAATGGTAACATGACTTTATTTTTAATAATTGAGAGAAATATTTTTATTTCTTCTTCACTTCAAGTTGTGTGTTTAGGTAAATAAATGTTGCAAGCTGTTTTACTTTACTGTGTGGATTATAATGGTGCTAGTAAGATGTCCCCAAACTCAAAACACTAACACAGGAGTCCCACGTAACAATGAAAAAAAAAAAGAATAACAAAAGCTAAAATAACAGACACCTTTACATGCAAGGCCTACCTAAACAGGGTCACACTTGTCCCCACTCACCTTCCCAATGCACATCATGCTACAATCAGGATCTCCTTCCACCCACATGCCATTTGAGCCCTTGCCACCAGGGACCTCCTGATTCTAAGCTGACAGAAGACCAAGGGAAGGATGGCTTTTAAAGCTGAGATCCAGTAAGCATTTCTGGAGTCCTAGGTAATGTCACAAGTTTGTGGTGTCACATGGGAAGAACTTCCTTAATGCTACCAGACGTTCATGCATGTAGAGATAAATTGGCTGCTCTTTCCACTACCTCAGTGAGGCTACAACGTATTGATTTCTAGTGGACTGGACAGCTTCAAATACAGTAACAAGATTGTTCCTATTCAACATACAGTAAGTAATTGACTGACACCCTTGTTGTCCTCCTTTTTATTTAACTAGTGTGTTGCTACCCACATTAATACTACTGTATTACCTCTGCATTTGTTGATAGCTACTGCAAAGTGGAATATAGTGAAGAGAGCTATAAACTAATAAAGTGAATTGAAGTGAAATCTAAATATGACTATGATGTACATTAGTCACAACGTGTCATACTGATCTGTAAATAAAAGCTTATTTTGAATATTTTTACTAGAAATCTATTTTCTATATATTATCAACATGTTTTTGCTTTGTTGTTAATTCCATTTTGCTTCTCTGTTTCTTTGATTTCTTTGTAGTAATCTCTTATATATACTGTATTTTACATGAAAAATACAAAATTTATTTAAATTAATGATTAGGTTGGATCTTATGGGATAAATGTTTGCTTCCTCGAGTTTGACTTCTGTTGTTTACTATCAGAAAGCTTGATCAACCTCTGGCTACTCCTATGGTTACAATTTTGTGATCAAAATGTCTGCTACCTCTAAAATAAGAAAAAAGGAAGTGACATGCTTTTATTTTTTTATCAAAGGTGTCCTAGCTGGTCACACATTGAGCCTCAACACTAATCTGCTAATAAGAAAGGAAGTCACAAGCTCATTTTCTGTCCAACTCACCCCAGCATCTGTTGTTCAAACAGCATACTGTCTTCTCGGCAGTCACTTCACTTTTAATATTTGGTGTTTATTATGGCTAAGACTTGTACTTTTTTGTCTGATTTGTTGTTTTGAGTCTCTCAGGGTGTTCTAATACTCAGTTATGTTTTGAGCGAATAAGCACATCATTCAAAGCTGTTGCCATTTCAACATCTTCATTTGTTCACTTGTTTAAGCACTATAGCTTTTTAATAATAATCTTCCCTTAAAAAGCTTTAAAAGACTATAGTTAGCCCTAATGCAAGACAGGTGTTAGAAGCGTTACAGAATACTTTTGTAACAGGACACTTTGTACTTGGAATAATGCCAAGTTAGGGGTTGCCACAGCGGATCATCTTCTTCCATATCTTCCTGTCCTCTGCATCTTGTTCTGTCACACCCATCACCTGCATGTCCTCTCTCACCACATCCATAAACCTTCTCTTAGGCCTTCCTCTTTTCCTCTTCCCTGGCAGCTCTATCCTTAGCATCCTTCCCCCAATATACCCAGCATCTGTCCTCTGCACATGTCCAAACCAATGCAATCTTGCCTCTCTGACTTTGTTTCCCAACCGTCCAACTTGAGATGACCCTCTAATGTACTCATTTCTAATTCTGTTCATCCTCGTCACACTCAATGCAAATCTTAGCATCTTTAACTCTGCCACCTCCAGCTCTGTCTCCTGCTTTCTGGTCAGTGACACTGTCTCCAACCCACATAACATAGCTGGTCTCACTACCATCCTGTAGACCTTCCCTTTCACTCTTGCTGATAACTGTCTGTCACAAATTACTCCTGACACTCTTCTCCACCCATTCCATCCTGCCTGCACTCTCTTTTTCACCTCTCTTCCACACTCCCCATTACTCTGTACTGTTGATCCCAAGTATTTAAACTCATCCACCTTCGCCAACACTACTCCCTGCATCCTCGCCATTCCACTGACCTCCCTCTCATTTACACACATGTATTCTGTCATGTTCCTACTGACCTTCATTCCTCTCCTCTCTAGAGCATATCTCCACCTCTCCAGGGTCTCCTCAACCTGCTCCCTACTATCGCTACAGATCACAATGTCATCAGCAAACATCATAGTCCACGGGGACTCCTGTCTAATCTCCTGTGTCAATCTGTCCATAACCATTGCAAATAAGAAAGGGCTCAGAGCTGATCCCTGATGTAATCCCATCTCCATGTTGAATGCATCCATCGCTCCTACTGCAGACCTCACCACTGTCATACTTCCCTTGTACATATCCTGTACAACTCTTACATATTTCTCTGCCACTCCCAACTTTCTCATACAATACCACAGCTCCTCTCAAGGCACCTTGTCATATGCTTTCTCCAGGTCCACAAAGACGCAATGCAACTCCTTCTGGCCTTCTCTAAACTTCTCCATCAACATCCTCAGAGCAAACATTGCATCTGTGGTGCTCTTTTTTGGCATGAAACCATACTGCTGCTCACTAATCATCACCTCACTTCTTAACCTAGCTTCCACTACTCTTTCCCATAACTTCATGCTGTGGCTCATCAATTTTATTCCCCTGTAGTTACTGCAGTCCTGCACATCCCCCTTATTCTTAAATATCGGCACCAGTACACTCTCTTCCACTCCTCAGGCATCCTCTCACTTTCCAAGATTCCATTAAACAATCTGGTTAAAAACTCCACTTCCATCTCTCCTAAACACCTCCATGCTTCCATAGGTATGTCATATGGACCAACGGCCTTTCCATTTTTCATCCTCTTCATAGCTGTCCTTACTTCCTCCTTGCTAATCTGTTGCACTTCCTGATTCACTATCTCCACATCATCCAACCTCTTCTCTCTCTTGTTCTCTTCATTCATCAGCCTCTCAAAGTACTCTTTCCATCTGCTCAACACACTCTCCTCGCTTGTGAGTATGTTTCCATCTTTATCCTTTATCGCCCTAACCTGCTGCACATCTTTCCCAGCTCGGCCCCTCTGTCTAGCCAATCGGTACAGGTCCTTTTCTCCCTCCTTAGTGTCCAACCTCTCATACAACTCATCATACGCCTTTTCTTTAGCTTTTGCCACCTCTCTCTTCACCTTGTGCCTTATCTCCTTGTACTCTTGTCTACTTTCTGCATCTCTCTGACTATCCCATTTCTTCTTTGCCATCCTCTTCCTCTGTATACTCTCCTGTATTTCCTCATTCCACCACCAGGTTTCCTTTTCCTCCTTCCTCTTTCCAGATGTCACACCAAGCACCCTTCTTGCTGTCACCCTTACTACATCTGCTGTAGTTTCCCAGCTGTCTGGTAACTCTTCACTGCCACCCAGTGCCTGTCTCACCTCCTCCCTAAACTCAACCTTGCAGTCTTCCTTTTTCAACTTCCACCATTTGATCCTTGGCTCTGCCCTCACTCTCTTCCTCTTCTTGATCTCCAACGTCATCCTACAGACCACCATCCTATGCTGCTTAACTACACTTTCCCCTGCCACCACTTTGCAGTCTTCAATCTCCTTCAGATCAACTCTTCTGCATAGGATGTACCTAACTGTGTGCATTTTCCTCCACTCTTGTATGGCACCCTATGTTCCTCCCTCTTTTTAAAATATGTATTCACCACAGCCATGTCCATCCTTTTGGCAAAATCCACTATTCTCTGACCTTCTTCATTCCTCTCCTTGACACCATACCTACCCATTACCTCCTCATCTCCTCTGTTCCCTTCACCAACATTCCCATTGAAATCCGCTCCAATCACCACTTTTTGTCCTTTGGGTACACTGCTCATCACTTCATCCAACTCACTCCAAAAATCTTCTTTCTCACCCATTGCATACTTAACTTGCAGTGCATATGCACTAACAACATTCATCATCACACCTCCAATTTCCAGCTTCATAATCATTACTCTGCCTGACATTCTTTTCACCTCCAAAACACTCTTGACATACTGTTCCTTCAGAATAACTCCTACCCCATTTCTCCTCCCATCCACACCATGATAGAACAATTTGAATCCACCTCCAATCCACCTGGCCTTACTCCCCTTCCATTTAGTCTCTTGCACGCACAATATATCAACCTTCCTTCTCTCCATCATATCTGCTAACTCTCTCCCTTACCAGTCATACTGCCAACATTCAAAGTTCCTACCCTCAGTTCCATTCTCTTTACTTTCCTCCTCTCCTCCTGCCTCCGGACACGTCTCCCTCCTCTTCTTCTCCTTCATCTTTTTCGGCCAACAGTCGCCTAATTTTCAAGTGTATTATATTATTTTTTATTCTTTTATTACTAGTAAAATTCTGAATGACAAACTGAAAGTGGATATTCAAGACAAGCATTACATCTTTACCACTATGGTGGAAGCAGATAAAGAGTTAAGAAAGCTAATTCTGACAAGTATCCTGTCATGGCATGGCAAAGAAGATCTTACTTGTAATATACATTCTTTTCCCTTCTCGGGCACTTCTTATTTATACTTTAATTACAATTATATGCGTATTATATGCCTATATGAATGTATATGTCGAAGAAATTAATAATTCCTTTTTTTCTATTCTTTAAAAGGAGACTGTTTAACATCATATGCTTGGTTTATTGTTATTGTTATTATCATATTAGGGTTTACTATGCTTATCCAGGGTCACGTTTTAACACCATTCCCTGGGTTTGCTGTTTTACTGTCTGGACTGTTTTGGCAATAGATATCTCAATTTTATTCCTCATACGCCGCTACTGGGGGGCTTGTTTTGTTTTGGACGTTTTTTTTTTCAGTAGTATTTATTCAATCTGCATTTGCAACTACACATATGCAGTCCTGTTTTCTCTCCACATTCACACATTACTCTGGCCTTATGTCCTGGAAACAATGAGCCCTTTGCCTTCCCTAATCTGCCAGCGCTACACTCAACAGCTCATTGTACTCCCTTTAAACCTCACCCATTAGTTATTTGTAGAAAAATCTCTGTGCAATGGTGTTGTGTCATGGATTTAAAAATGTATATTTTATTTTATTTCTTTGCCCGCACAAACAAAAATTAACTTAATTTTACAAGGACAGTTAACATCAAAAGCATCCTGTTTTCCTGAATTGTTTCAACGGCTTTACTCCAGGCTGTGTTGATTATCTAATAAACTTCAGACATCCAGCCAATCAAAGGTGTGTAATAGCCCAAGTTACGAAGCCCAAATCACAAAGCCGTATCACAAAGTCCATGTCACAAAGAAACCCCATATCACATGTCACAAAGACACTGAGCTTTGATATAAATGTGATTTGTCCGACAGCTGGAGAGAGAGAGAGAGCGACGTCAAGAGGAGAAGACAAAATGATTTCAGGAGAGTGCGTCAGACGTGGGACCTGTTTGATCTGATCGTCAGGTAAAAGCATCTCATGAACAATATGGATTACTAACTTTTTTGTAAGCTTCATCTAAAGACTATGTATATCCAGACTTTGCTCTCTATATTTTGTTTTATACTTTCCTCTATGGGTATTATTGTCCTTTAATAAATTCCAAGTTGCTACTAATTTTCTATACTTTGTCTTTTTTTTTATCTAGACTGATTGAAGTAAGGTAAATATTTAGAGCACCTGGAGCAGTAAGGAAGTGCCATATGATCCGAACTGTGAGGTTTCATCAGCTGAGGATGAAAAGCTCATCCAATAATGAACATTGTGTTATAGTATGACAGTGGTTGATAAATGGCCTACAGCAGTGTGTTGAACCTTGGTTTGTTCAAATATTCTTGGAGGCCAAGGTAATATTTAGGACTGAGCATGTGTTATTCAAATAGCACTTGTGTGGGTTAAAATGCTAGAGAATAATGGGCTGTGTATACGTCATTCATACGGTATTTTTGTGGTTTGGGTCTGTGTGTATGTATATATGTGTGTTAATCTTAAGGTGTAAGAATAGACCAACCCAGTAATGAACCCAGTGAGTATACCGCGGAAAATAAGAAAAGGGTAAGTAGAAGGGAATACCAAGGTAATACAACTGGACAGCCTATTATATCAAATTAATCACTTCCAAAGCTGTCAAACAAATACCTCAGATACTCCAGTCAACGACTCTTCCTTTATATGTGTTATGCAATGTTCTCAATTTATGTGCATGTTATGTTTTGTTGTAATTTTTTAATTATTATTTTTCATATTTTTATGCATTTTTTTTACTATTATTGTAATTGCATTCTGCCTTTTCTAAATGTGTCTCCTAATGTGCTTGCAAGAGTATGTGTTTATATTAAGTGGCAGGAAGAAAAGATGTAGCCAAAGGGCAGAAAAAGGGGTAGAAAACTGGAAGATCAAAAAGCACATACACACGAGACAAGAAATGGAGTGAAAAATCTAAAGGCAAAAAATCAAAACCAAAAGAGAGATTAGGTAAGCACAATGGGTCTTTTTGTATTCTTTTTATTTTGGAATCTGGACTTGGATAGAAAAAAAAAAAAAAAAAAAGGACCTTTTATCCAATGGTGTAATTGGCAAGGTGTCACGACCTCTGAGGACACACCCCCTAGAAAAACAGCAGTCCTAATGATGGGAGACAAGATGGCACCATCCGGTAATAAGCAATAACAGTCAGTCAGTTATTATCCAACCCGCTATATTCTAACAAAGGGTCATGAGGGTCTGCCAACACAGGGCTCAAAGCAGGAAACAAACCCTGGGCAGGGCACCAGCCCCCTACAGGACACACCCACCCACACACCAAGCACACACTAGGTAGAATTTTGGATCGGCAATCCACTTAACCTGCATGTCTTTGCACTGTGGAAGAAAACCCACGCAGACACGGGAAGAACATGCAAACTCCACGCAGGGAGGACTTGGGAAGCGAACCCAGGTCTCCTAACTGCGAGGCTACCCCTAAACAATAACAAAAATAGGCAAAATAAATTATTACACTGAATAGTATACACATAATGAAGGCACTAATATAAAAAATAGGTTCAATGGGTCAAGAAAACCCCAAGAATGATTACCATGATGTGAAAAATAGATCTTAGAAAAATTGTAAAATGTCCAAAATTCTCAATACTTCCTTTCTATAGGGTGGTCCAGATCTAATTATGCAATTTTCATTACGCTATAACTTAAGTTTATCCATCCATCCGTTTTCCGACCCGCTGAATCCGAACACAGGGTCACGGGGGTCTGCTGGAGCCAATCCCAGCCAACACAGGGCACAAGGCAGGAACCAATCCTGGGCAGGGTGCCAACCCACCGCAGGACACACACAAACACACCCACACACCAAGCACACACTAGGGCCAATTTAGAATCGCCAATCCACCTAACCTGCATGTCTTTGGATTGTGGGAGGAAACCGGAGCCCGGAGGAAACCC
This sequence comes from Polypterus senegalus, assembly GCF_016835505.1. NCBI lineage: Eukaryota > Metazoa > Chordata > Cladistia > Polypteriformes > Polypteridae > Polypterus > Polypterus senegalus. The sequence goes on along the minus strand of NC_053155.1, from coordinate 141,836,997 downwards.
ACACAGACACGGGAGAACATGCAAACTCCACGCAGGGAGGACCCGGGAAGCGAACCCGGGTCTCCTAACTGCGAGGCCTTATTAAGTTTATTACATAAAAAATCACCCAAAAAATCCTGGACCATCGAGAATTGTGCAAGCTGATGAAATGAATAATCATCTTTGCGCTGAACTGGAATTCAAAGTCATCCAGACGATCTGGATCTGCATAATTAGATCTGGACCACCCTGTATGTATTCTGTGAGTAGAGCCCTTGAGGATGTTGGCATATGAGGTAAAAAGTGGAAATGGGCTAACTGGGGGAAAAGAGAAAAGGAATCAGTAAAGAAGGGGAAGGAAGGAAAAAAAAAGGAAGGAAGGAAGGCAGCCATGCAACCGAGTGGAATTGCCGCTGTGTGCGGGGGCTTAGGGCAACAGAGGCTGTAACCAAGTTGCCTGGTGGTCCGACTGAACCCCTGGGAGGGGCTAAACTGTGTGTGATGCTCTGTGTCATCACCCATAACATGCATCCAAGGGGACTAGAGGTTTCATTTAAATTATTGTTTGCAAGCATCGATTTTGCATGATCTCTCTCTAAATATTACTGATGGCTGCAGGAGGGTTTTGTGTTTTATATATAATAATATTTGTAACTATTTGTTTATTTATTCATCCTGGATGCTATGAATACTTTAATTCTTTGTGATTTTACTAAACACTTGGTACTGTTTTTACCCTTTTTGTCTGTGTCCTCACTTGCTACTGGTCCATCCTCAGTGTATGAACCTCTAAATGCCCCACCAAGGGACAATGCCATGGACTACTTGCACAGGGCATCACATCTCGAAATTAAAGTTGAAGACAAAGTTCTTTATTAGGAATCTACAAATAAAACCAAATCACACACCAGCCTAAAGGAAATATCCACAATCTCAGATGACCTGAAAGGAATGACCTTTATACAGCTGATCTGAAGACATCATAGATAGTGACCTCTAGCCATCCAGTTGCACAAAATGGTGGCATTCAAGAAAAGAAACAAAATGGTGTCAAAAAATACAATTTCATTTCAACTACTTTAAAACATTCCAAACTAATTAAATGCTAGAACTGGAATCAGCCATGCCAAAAAATAACAATTATGGGTAATGCAGCAAGATAAAATTAAAGAATAAGCAAAAAAAAATCAAACCAATTTATAACATTTCATATTATAAAAGTGTACATTAGAGGGTCAGCTCAAGTTTGACGGTTGGGAGATAAAGTCAGAGAGGCGAGATTGTGTTGGTTTGACATGTGCAGAGGAGAGATGCTGAGTATATTGGGAGAAGGATGCTAAGGATAGAGCTGCCAGGCAAGAGGAGGGTATAAGAGAAGGTTTATGAATGTGGTGAGAGAGGACATGAAGGTGGTGGGTGTGACAGAGCAAGGTCCAGAGGACAGGAAGATATGGAGCAAGATGATCCACTATGGCAACCCTAACAGGAGCAGCTGACAGAAGAAGACCGAAAATTCAACAGATGATACTGAAGCTCCCCCCACCCAAAAAAAAAACGCAATAGGGTGTCATCTGGTGATGTCAACACTCTCATCCCTTATCATTAGCCTGAAAAAGAAGCTGAACTGGAAGCATTATTGAGGAGCTTACAAGACCTTGCTTTGTGTACTAGTCTATGAAATTGAGTAGCTGCTACAGTACATGTCATGATTCTAGACTTGGTTCTCCTTGGAATTCATCTTTACTTTACTTTGCTAGTTACATTTTAATTTTTGATTGTTGTTTGATTGTGCCAGTCATCTCATCACAATTTTGATGGTAATATTTTTTGGTTGCTACATCAGATGATCATGTAATTATTTGACATTTCACAATGCTTTAAAAGTTAGTAAAGCCCAGATCTCTGTACTCTAGCTTTGAATTCCTTTATTTTACTCTGACATTTTTCTTTGGCACAATTTATACTTCCAAGCTTACTTTAGTGAAAGGACCTATGCCCTTTTTATCCGTGTCTTTAGCTCTGATTTGCAGTTTGGCATTGTTGATGCCGCTTGTTCACCTCACCTGGGGCCTCATGTATAAACGGTGCGTATGCACAGAAATGTTGCGTAAGAACGTTTCCACGTTCAAATTGTGATGTATAAAACCTAAACTTGGCATAAAGCCACACACATTTCCACGGTAGCTCATACCCTGTCGTACGCAAGTTTTGCACTCGGTATTGCAGACTAGCGTCACCCAGCGTCAAAGCAGTGCTACTGTTCCTGTTTGGTTACCCTTTCTTTTTCAGATCCACATCCCTGACAGACTTTATAAATGCACTGAAATTAACCGCATATTGTTTATTAGTTTAATACATCTGATTGTAATTAACCTGTAACAATATAATGGTCCACAGAATGGTCAAACTATTCTAAATATAATAGCTGCTTTAGCGTTTTTACTCTCACTGCACCTTCTTCTTCTTCTTCTTCTTTCAGCTGCTCCCGTTAGGGGTTGCCACAGCTGATCATCTTTTTCCATATTACTCTCACTGCATCACTCAGAGTATTTATATCACTGCATCTGAGTGGGGAATCAAAGATCTACAGAAGCTGAGAAAGAGAATTATCGGTATACAGCATCAAGCACACGCAGCCATTCGCTGTTTGAACTGCTCTCATCCGACAAACGCTTCAGAGTCTTTCCTGTACTGACCTTGCGGTTCAGAAAGAGTTTCATCACAAGAACTCTAAACGCACTCCATCAGTCCATCAAGTGCTCCTTGTAGAATTGTCTGTACTTATTAGAACAACCCCACTGTAAACTTGCACTACAGTTATAATATTGCACAACCTGAGCCACTTTATAAAGCGCATACTTACATATGATGACGATATCATTGTTAAAATGAAATGCAGCAAAATATGTTTATTATATTATTCAGATAAAACTTTAACTTTAACTACAATGTGCCGCATTGCTAACAAGGAGCATGAGCTTCGTTCACGGTTTGTTCCTGCCTCGTGCTGTATTCTTGCTGTGGCTGGCGCGACACTGGAAGGATAGATGGATACAATAATTAAACATTACAAAGATATTTCAATGTTCCTTAAAAGTTTTGAAGAATTGGCGTTCTAAGCTTACAGATGGCTTAACGTCTATTACAGAGCTCATTGTGTGGTGATTGGGTATTTATAGAATGAAAAGGAAGGACAGGAATTGGAGGTTAGCACGTTTGAAAGAGACAGTACTTCTATAATAAAGTATTTCATCGAAGGTCGCGCATGGCACAGCAAGCATCTTGCGTAAGACATGAACAATCACTGCGCCACTGTGTTCCCATGTTTAATAACATCCTTTAACTCCTATCATCATGAAAATGATATCACGTATACTTCTCAGTATTTTAATTATTCAGAGAGCTGTAATATCATGAATGTAATGGATTCTGTGTCCTGTCGGAGGAAGAGAAAGCCCGGAAGCACGTAGTGATTCACACACATAGAGCACATAGAAGATCAAATACAAAACAAAGCATTTAACATGCTATTTTAATTACGATGGGATTTGAGAAACTAGTAAATTAAATGATTTTAAGATGAACTTTATGATGTTCTACTTTAATGACAAAATAAACTACGTGATTAAAGTGGAAATTTCGAGATTAAAGTTGACAGTTCGTGCTTTTTCCCCACTGTGTGCCTTTTTTTTCTCTGTCATTGGGCTACGACTCACCTTTTCATGACGACTTTGATATGTGACAACTTGTTTTTTATTTCAGACACTGTGCGACTTTGTGAACTTGAGCTTTCAAGTTTCTCTGACACACTATGTCACTCAATCAACTTCCTTTTGTTGTTTATACCACTGTTTAAACCAGCAAATAGTACGTTTTTCCTTGCCTCCAATTGGTATTCACTGAAATTCTTCTGTTTTCCCATTGTCTTTTCACAGAAGGCTGATCTTAAGGGCTATTTATATTTATTTGCATATTCAAAGAGGCATAATTCTGGGAGGAGATGGGGCAGGACAGCAGGTGCGTGCACATGGGTTACTTTTCACGCTGACCGGGATTTATGTCGCGGAAGAATATGGAAGTTGGCGAACGCACAGATTTATGCATCTGGATTTTTTGTGCATACGTGCATTTCCACTTTTGTGCTTACGTCATGTTATAGTGCAAATTTTACGCACGGTGTTATGCATGAGGCCCCTGGTCCTTTGACCCGCTCTGCTCTTTCTGACCACCTTGTAGTCTGCTGCCTTCAGTTTTTCTATATATTATATCCCAGTTACATTTGTTGTGCCTCCAAGCAGTTGCTTTTGTTTAGTAAGTGCAAAAAATGTAAGAAATTGAATCAAATGTCAAGAGAATGAAAACAAATGGCAAGGTAAAACCTAAAAGAAAAATGTAACAAGAAATAAAAAAGAAAAATTCACAAACAAGTGAACAACACAGCAGCTCTATCAAAAAACTCAATCAAAAGTAAATATACAGTGACAGAAAGAAACCAAAATAAATAAAAAAAAGATATCAGGCAGTATTGTATAGTAACAAAGAATAAATTAGTAGTTATTGCATTCGTGTATTTTTTGAGAATATTCCTGCATATTATTTTCTGTCTACTTAAACCTTTGCTTCCCTACATTTGGATGGCTACTGGTTGCATTTACTTTGTTATATTTTTCTACAAACTTTCATTACTGCAAATAGTCTACACAAATATGCACAATGCTTCACTTAGTCAGGTATTTAAAAAACACACTTTATAAACAACAGCCCTATAACAAATCTGCACATATGAGTAATGTCACTTTGTAACCCACTTGATCTTGAGAAGGGTTGCTGGTGGTTGGAGCATAACTGGGCATGGACAGGCGGGTCACCAGTCCATCACATGCTGAGCACACACACCCACACTAGGGCCAATTTAAAAGTGCCAGTCCACCTAACCCACATGTCTTTGAACTGTGGGAGGAAACTTGAAGAACCTGCAGGAATCCCATGCGGACACAGCGAAAATATGCAAACTCCACATAGGGAAGATCTGGTTTGCCACCTCTGGTCACTGTCCTGAGAGACAGCAGCACTACTACTGCTCCACCATCATATATGTCTTTTAATATTCTTTTCCATCTTACACACAACAATGAATTTTCATGTATACAATGAGTAGTCTAACACCATATTGTCTTCACAGTCATCCCAAGCACATCTCACTGCAAATTAAGGCTGGATGTTTGTGGTGGTTCTATATGTGGGTGATGTGCAAACCCAGTCTCAGTTCTTGTGCTATATTGAGGGACTATCCTGATTATCCTAACAGCACCCTGTGATTAAATTGCAAGCTGCAGTTTGGTGTTTTACTCCCCCGGTTTTCTCACTTTTTCATGTGTGTCACTCTCACGTCTTCTCATATAATCCTAAGCATCGTGGCTCCAAGCAGATTGTGAAATTGTTGGAAAAGTCCAACAAAGATCAATGGATGTTGTGAAATAATAACCATATAAAGAAGAAAATCCACAAAAATAAAGTTTTGGGGACCGTCCCCGTATATTGTCCTGCTGACAAAGGAAGCAAAAAATATGCAAAATGCAATCAAAAGTAATTATTCAGTAACAGATGACAAAGTACAATTGCAAAAATGGCATTTATATAGAGTAGTGGATTATGGGTACAGGAAATGGTTGACAGTAAAGGAGATTGAATTCAGGAGCTGGAAGTGACATCATGGGGAGGAACCAGAAGTGATGTCCATTGTGAGAGCCGGAAGTGATGCCATATGGAGTTGCCGGAAGTGATGTCATGCTTGCCATTTTGAAACCCGGAAATAGCGGAGATTAATTGTCTTCGGTTTTCCCGTTGAGAGAAGAGGTTTAAGTAAGCACAATCTGTCATCTCGCGATATTTTACTCACCTTTGAGCTTTTTGACAGCCTTCTAATCGCACGTGTGTGACAATGTAAAACTTGACATGATTAAGTGTAGGTAAACAACCAAATTAAATAGCATTTAACGTAGGGAAAGCTCTTATTAGAGTTTGTTTATGTTATTTTAACTTAATTCTGTCAAATGTCATGTATTTCAGTGTTATTTGGACAAATGATAATTTCTGGGGCTACAGCAGGCTTACAGTATTTACATTTAAATCATAATCAGATATTCACATTATGAAAATTCTCTTTCTAAAAGTGTTTTCGGGAATTGATTAGCTCCTTCATAAAGTACACACAGGGCCGTATTAAAGTATGGGCACGATGGGCACTGGCCAGGAGCCCCACGAGAATAGGTGCCCACAATGTTTCTGATGCCAATGTGTGTTTCTGTTTTGCTGTGAAAATAGGAGCCCCTGACACTACCTCGCCTGGGGGCCTACAATGCTGTTAAGACAGCACTAAGTACACATAATATTGGTTACTTTGAAACTTACACTAGAGTAGTTTTCTCATTGCCAAATTTCCTTTACTTGATAATTTTTCTTGTAAGGTATTCTGCTGGAATGCCAGATCTTCTATTCAAATTGTATCAGTAATCAATCACCTTAAAACACCCGCTTAAACGATTTGCCTCAGGCCGTGTTGATTATTTTATCACTGATCAAAATTTTTTAACAAAGCCATCCATAAGACGGAAGGCCAGCTTATCACTTTGAAACAGAACTTTGACAGCGGGGCCGGCTCTACGCTGGGGCAAGGGGGGGGCAATGCCCCCTTAAACAAACGTCCTGCCCCCTTAAATCAAACCCACAAACTGAATATTGACAAGATTTACTACAGTAGCTGAAAAATCCACTGGAAAATGCACAAATGAGATGATAGGTTTCACCTCTTGTTCACTCTTTCCCTCCCTGCTCTGTTTGTCCGCAGCTCACACAGCACTGGGCAGAGATACCCCACTCACCCTCCCCCCAGCTAAACATCCAATCACTGTTAGTATGCAAATGACCCGGTGTCAGGTTTCTCAGTAGGCAGGACTGCGCAACAGCGGCAGGCTTTGAGGAAGCAGCAAATCTCTGTCGTCAAAATCATAGCGACTCATGAGATAATTAACAACAACTAAAAAATACATCTATATTTGTACAGTCAATGGGGGACTAGTCCATTGTTCTTCTCACAGTTTCAGTCTGGTAGAGAAGTGTTTCTTTCTCGATCCCACAAGCACCACTGTGAGCCTGTCTGCTGCATAGAGCCGACTGGAGGACCTGTGTCTGTCTGTCAGACCCCGACACAAAGCCCCCCAGCTTTCAACTCTGCACTCAACAGTTTTCTCGTTTCATATACTGATGAAATCACAGCGATTTTAGTAAAGCTTAATTACTTTCCTCCCCAGCTTCCAGCAGCTCACAAAGGGAAAGTTAATGCTGTGAAATGCATCCTTTTCCCAAGCTTTTAAAAAGTGTGACGCTGCTCCTGGCTGTACCAATAGCAGTAGCAATGATCAGAGACAGCAACTAGCATGTCTACTCCTGTGGCATCAACAGGCACTGCTTCTCCTGTACCTCTGCCAACAATTGCTGCCCCAAAGCAACCGCTCAGCTACCCAGTGATTAAATGGTAATACACCATCCCAGCCAATACTGGGTAGTTACCCCAAACGTGTATTTGGTGGTACAACATTAAGATCATTCAATCCTGCCTGGTACCGCATAGACCATGGCTGGAGTACTCTGTTGTGGGGACGCATGCTTCTGTTTCCCCTGTCGGAAATATGGCAGCACTGTTAATGAGAGGGATGTAGTTTTTACCTTAACTGGTTTTAACAACTGGAAAGCAGCACTTGATCGAGACAAGGGGCTACAGAGGCATGTGTCCAGCCACAACCATGTGCATGCTTCAACCATCTGGACTGAGCATAAAAGCAGAGAGGCCACAGGGGGGGACTGTGGATTCAATGTTGGTTGGTAAAACACAACTTGAAAAAAAACATTACTATGTCAAGAGTATTGGTAGTGCTATAAGGTTTCTCTGTGTAAATGAGTTGGGGTCCTTGGGACTGCAGAAACCTTGAGACATGATGCAGTGGGTAATGATGATGACATTGCTTCAGGTATTTTTCTAAAACTGATGGAATATACCTTAGAGAAGGATGAGAAGCTAGCAAGCATTGCTAAGGGTATCCCAAAAATGCAAAATACACATCTAAGGATATCCAAAATGAAATTATCCAAACACTGGCTGACATGGTGCTTGGAGAGGTCAGGAAAAATATGAAAGTGCTGATTCTGCAGGGTTTTGCCTCAAAAGTGATGGGACCAGGGATAGGTGCAATGTGGAAAATGTGTCTGTGATAATACGGTTTGTCAGAAATTCCATGCCAGAGGAGCATCTTATTGGGTTGCTTGACTTGCAACAACTTGATGCAGAGTACATCACCTCTGAGATACTGTTACACCTTTCTGATGCTGGCTACAGTGCTGACAGTATACTTAACCAGTGTTATGATGGGGCTTCTGTGATGAGTGGGGTTAGAGGTGGTGTACAAGCTCTGCTCCAAAAGAGCTTGACAGATATGTCCCATACATCCACTGCTACAACCACCAACTGCACTTAGTGGTTGTGCATGCCATGCAGAGTGAGCCGTGTGCAAAAGAATTTTTAGCCTATCTAGTTCACTCTACAACTTTTTCACCACCACTATGTGCTCAATAAACATGATGCACCTTGTCTAAAAAGGCTGCTTGAGATCAGATGGACAAGCCACTATGAGGTGACAAGGTGCACTGTGGACAATCAAGAACAAATCCTTAGTATCCTATCTGAGATGACAGAGGATGATGATGCTGCAGTTGACCTGTGCACCGAGGCATCAGGCCTGCTATGCCAAATTAAGAGGCATCACTTCTTTGAGATTGGAAAGTTCCCAGTGCAGGTGCTTGGTGTCTTGAAACCAGCAAATGCTATTCTACAGTCTCAGTCAGTTGATCTGTGCAGTGCTTCTGAGGTTGCAAGTGCAGCACTGGACTCCTTAAAACACATCCGTGAGGATGACTGTTGGAGAGTGTCATCTCCTGCTGAGGATGAGTCACATCCAACAAAGTGTTGTGCTCTCAACTTTGGGTCATACACACTCTGGTGACCCTACCATTTCCCAACCATCAGTCTCTGAAAAGATCCCTGCTCAAATCCTTGACAGGGCCATTTCAGAAATGGAAACTAGATTTTCACACAAGAATATTGACCTGATGAGAGCCATATCTAGTCTTGCACCCAAATCTAGTGCATTTCTAGATCCCACCCTGTTGCACCCTCTGGCTGTGATGGCTGGCACTGTAGCAGATGTTGTAAGTCTGAAAAATGAAGTTCTTGTGGCAAAACAGATGCTGCTCAAAAAATGTTCAAAGGAAACAGACCTGTCCACTGTGTGTAAACTCCTGCAGGAGTACAAGGAAGCCTTTCCTGAGTTGCATAAATTGTGTGTAACAGCCCTGGTAATTGGTGTGTCTTCAGCATCGTGTGAGAGTTCCTTCTCCACTTTGTCACGGGTCCTAACCCCCTATGGTCACACCATGTTACATAAAAGAAAGAGGAATTTGGTGATCTTGGCCCATGAGAAGTCCATAACAAATAACTTGGATATGATGAATTTGGAAGAGTTTTTACAAAGGGAAAAAGGAGACTGTGGTTGTAGAGTGGATTGAGGAGAAAGGAGAGCGGAGCTGTTCAGTTACAAACAGAGAGTTCAGTTGGTTACAAAACAAACAAGCTTAAAACAAGACAAAAAAGAAGAAAAAAGTTCAAATGTTCTGTTCTAAATCTGTTGTGTTGTACAAATTAGTTTGAGAATTGTAGGAAAAGACATGGTGAATCTTTTTTTTTTAATTACTATGCCAACCCTTTTTAGTTTTGTAAATATTGGCTATATTGAGAGGTCTTATTTTATTCTTACTTTATTTTGCAAATTTATTTGAGAATTAGGCCATCCAATTAAGATACATTTTATGTTGTTGGTTGTAAAGATCTGGATGGATGTTTTATTTTATTCTTTATTTTATTTTTTATTTTTCAAGACTTGGTGAATTGATTTTTTTTTTATAACTTGGCCTACCCTTTTTAGTTTTGTTAGCATTGGCAATAGTGAGAAGTGTTATTGTTGGGTTCTAATATATTTGATATAGGCCATCAAATTAAGGTAAATGTCATGTTTTTAGTTGTTATAATTTGATGAGGAATATATTATTTTATTTTTTGTTATTTTATTTTTGAGTTTTCCTCCTGAGGGATTGCCACCTTATCGTGGTCAGGGGGTTAGCGTGCCTCAGTGACCCTAAGAGCTACACCAGCAGAAGCTTAGCCTTCAGGTGGGACACCCAAGTTGGACAGGTCTTAGGGTAGAGGCCTGACAAAGAGCAATCCAATGACATGACAAAAACAGTTATCCAGAGCACCCCCACCCCTTTCCCTCCTCTGTCATCACCATGTGCCCCCTTCACATTTCTGTCTGCCCCCTCATATATGCCTGTCTAGAACCGGCCCAGTTTGACAGCCAGCCAATCGAAGGTGTGTAATATCACATGTCACAAAGGCTCACATGGAATTTTAACATAAATATGACTTGTCCAACACGGATGACAAAAAAGGACAACAGGAGAGGGTGAAGACAACATCAAAAGAGGAGACTGAGAGACGTGTGTCCGTTTCACCTGAATGTCACCAAAAGCTTCTTATGAATAACTCTGATCACTTGGTCAAAAGCCACCCCAGGAAAACATCCAATCCTTGACATTTTCCATAAGCTTTTTCTAAAGACTATATCTAGACTCTTACTATCAGTATTATTTTCTGTTATATCTTGCTCTATTTAGTATTAATATTCATTAATAACTACCAATTTGGTTTTGCATTTTTTATGCTTTGTTCTTGTATCTAGAGTGATTGAAATAATAAATTGAAAATTAAACCATCTGCGTGAGGAGTTTGCCACGTTGCTTGCCTGTAGGGTTTATCAAAGCTAGAGGTTGCTCCTCAACAGAAGGACAACTGCAATAAAAGTGGGGCATATTGTTTGATTGGTAAGTGGCATGTAACCAAAAGAGTTGACACCTGCATGTTTATCAGTGCTGGTGATAGTGAGTTCTTAACTAGAGACTCCTACGGAATATTGTGTGACACATTTTAGCATTACCATTGTCAAAATTTGGACATCTATTGTGAAGGACAGCCGGGTTCCATGCCTGGCAGGAACGCCCCTGCTGCTTATGTTCCGGGGGAGACACCATGGGCAGTCCATTACCTCCCCCCCCCGGGACACTTGGTGGCAGTCTCCCTGGCCGACAGTGATTCCTCAACCACCCGCAGGGCTCCATGGGAGATGGAGTCCTCCACAGCTTGGTTGGGGTCCGGGGTGGCCACTAGGGGGGGCTGTCTGCTTCCAACAGCACGGCTGGACAAGCCTTCATCCCCACCTGGAAGTGCAATCAGGTCCAGGTGGTCAATCACCTGGAATGCTTCCGGGTGGGCTATAAAAAGGCCCAGCCGCTACCACTCGAGGAGCCAGAGTTGGGAGGAAGGAGATGAAGCTTGAGGGGGAGTGGTAGTAGAAGAAGAAGAAGAAGAAGAAAAATGTGTTATGGTGTTGTGTTTGTGCTTTGGGACTGTGTTTGGGCTGTGTGGCACAGGGAAGACGTATCCCACAGCTGAAGAGAAAAATAAAGTCTTTGTGTTTTTATACGTGCCTCTGTGTCCATCTGTGTCAGGTCAGGCGTCTATATAGCGCCTTTGTTACACTATGTATGAATGTGAAGGGGATCTATGTGGAATATTGTGGGGTGTCTGACAATTAGGCTTTAACTGAGACTTTGTCTACAGGATTCCTATGTACATGTGTATCTACACTCACCTAAAGGATTATTAGGAACACCTGTTCAATTTCTCATTAATGCAATTATCTAATCAACCAATCACATGGCAGTTGCTTCAATGCATTTAGGTGTGTGGTCCTGGTCAAGACAATCTCCTGAACTCCAAACTGAATGTCAGAATGGGAAAGAAAGGTGATTTAAGCAATTTTGAGCGTGGCATGGTTGTTGGTGCCAGACGGGCCGGTCTGAGTATTTCACAATCTGCTCAGTTACTGGGATTTTCACACACAACCATTTCTAGGATTTACAAAGAATGGTGCGAAAAGGGAAAAACATCCAGTATGCGGCAGTCCTGTGGGTAAAAATGCCTTGTTGAAGCTAGAGGTCAGAGGAGAATGGGCCGACTGATTCAAGCTGATAGAAGAGCAACTTTGACTGAAATAACCACTCGTTACAAACGAGGTATGCAGCAAAGCATTTGTGAAGCCACAACACGCATAACCTTGAGGCAGACGGGCTACAACAGCAGAAGACCCCACCGGGTACCACTCATCTCCACTACAAATAGGAAAAAGAGGCTACAATTTGCACGAGCTCACCAAAATTGGACAGTTGAAGACTGGAAAAATGTTGCCTGGTCTGATGAATCTCAATTTCTGTTGAGACATTCAAATGGTAGTCAGAATTTGGCGTAAACAGAATGAGAACATGGATCCATCATGCCTTGTTACCACTGTGCAGGCTGGTGGTGGTGGTGTAATGGTGTGGGGGATATTTTCTTGGCACACTTTAGGCCCCTTAGTGCCAATTGGGCATCGTTTAAATGCCACGGGCTACCTGAGCATTGTTTCTGACCATGTCCATCCCTTCATGACCACCATGTACCCATCCTCTGATGGCTACTTCCAGCAGGATAATGCACCATGTCACAAAGCTCGACTCATTTCAAATTGGTTTCTTGAACATGACAATGAGTTCACTGTACTAAAATGGCCCCCACAGTCACCAGATCTCAACCCAATAGAGCATCTTTGGGATGTGGTGGAACGGGAGCTTCGTGCCCTGGATGTGCATCCCACAAATCTCCATCAACTGCAAGATGCTATCCTATCAATAAGGGCCAACATTTCTAAAGAATGCTTTCAGCACCTTGTTGAATCAATGCCACATAGAATTAAGGCAGTTCTGAAGGCGATAGGGGGTCAAACACCGTATTAGTATGGTGTTCCTCATGATCCTTTAGGTGAGTGTATATGTGTGTTAATCTTAAGGTGCGAGTGTAGACCAACTTAATAATGGTCTTGGCAAGTCCTACAGAACTCGAGATAATACAAGTATATCTTCTTTCAATCAAGTATGACTTAATGCAACAATGATGTCAGGCTTTCTAATAAGAGCAGAAAAAAGGTGGGAGCATGCCTTCATCCTGATGCCTCTTTAATTTGAACAAAGTCCGTCACTGAGTCATCCATTAGCACAAGGGAGCTGAAAATAATTACTCCCCTTTCCCTATAATTATGTGTTTAGGGCCTTCAAATGTAACCTGACCTGCTCTATATATAACACCTGATTGCCTCAGTCTTTTGCTTTTTGTCTGCCTCCTCACTTGCTATTGGTCCATCCTTGGTGCATGAACTACTAGATGCCACAACAAGGAGCAATACTATGGACCACTGGCATGGGGTATCACAACACTAAATTAAAGTTGAAGACAATGTTATTTACCAGGACTCTACCAGGTTCTCTTGACTCATTTCTTCTTCTGTCTAACAGCTTCCAAAGAAACAGGGAGATTAATGGTTTTACCAAACTTTTAGAGGTGTCTGTGTTTCTACCATACCTGTAACACTAGTTTAGAATACTGGTAGAAGACAGCAGTTTTGACAAGAACAGATCATTCGTGCCAACAAGGCTTGCCAATCCTATTTGCCCAATTTTTCCAAAATAACATCAAGTTGACTTTTAAAGTTTTCTGAAGTCCTACTTTCTACCACACTACCTGGTAGTTTATTCCATGCATCATTGGGCATCTGTATGAAGAAAACCTTTGTAAAATGTGTGTCTTTGTTCTTGCTGAAGAACTCATGTTAAATTAACAGCTGGGATCTGCTATACTACTTTTTTTTTAATTTTACAAATTTCAATCATGTCTCCTCTTAATCTCCATTTGATTAAACTGAAAATGTTCAATCCCTTCATTCTTTCTTCACAATCATTGAATCAGCCTAGTTCTCTTCTCTGGACTTTCTCTAGCATAGCTAAAACAGCCTTGCTGAAATTATAATAGGTATGTCTTTAAACAAGCCAAAGATATGTAGGTTAGGTTCGTATGAAATGCTACACTGGCCTGGTAAGGGTGAGTGTACCCTGTTTTGGACTGGTGTCCTGTCCTGACTTGGTTCCTGGATATTGCTAGGTGCTGCTTAGTTAGGCTCCGTGACCTTGAATGAATTTATTGGATTTAATAAGGAATGGTTGATGCTTAAAGATGACAAATGTGAATTAGTATCAGAATACCAAAAGGTTGTATACACCATTTGTTTGAAAACATTTCTGTTATTTTTTAGATGAGAAGGAAAATCATACCTTGCCTCAAAATCAGTACAATGTTTTGCATGTTGAGCCTTCCATTCATAATTAGAACATTACACCATATTGGTTTGGTGAACCAGTTTTCAAAAAATAAGGACAGAACAAATATGGTATACCAAAATTGGAAGGAATTGAACTCTGGTCCCATAAAAAATTGAGAGTGAAGTGTAACTAAATTCATTGTTAAATATGCATCTAAAACAAAATGCTAACCACACATCTTTCGAAAATGGCACTTAAACTCTCAGAGAAACGCTTGTAGCCATTTTATTCACATATCTCTTGTATCAATGATCATTATTCATGTAATAGTATTTGATTTTCATACTAAACTGAAAATAGACTGTTTAATATATCGTACCACAAAGTTTGTATGGGTGTGTGTGTGTGTGTGAGTGCTCTGCATTAGACTAGTGCCTCATCTAGTTTTGGTTCCTGTCTTGTATACTGTGCTGACAGCTTAGGCATTAGTTACCTACAACCATAAACTGCATCCCTAGGCTAGAGAATAAATTAATATATATATATACAGTACAGGCCAAAAGTTTGGACACACCTCATTCAATGTGTTTTCTTTATTTTCATGACCATTTACTTTGGTAGATTCTCACTGAAGGCATCAAAACTATGAATGAACACATGTGGAGTTATGTACTTAACAAAAAAAGGTGAAATAACTGAAAATATGTTTTATATTCTAGTTTCTTCAAAATAGCCACCCTTTGCTCTGATTACTGCTTTGTACACTCTTGGCATTCTCTCGATGAGCTTCAACAGGTAGTCACCTGAAATGGTTTTCACTTCACAGGTGTGCCTTATCAGGGTTATTTAGTGGAATTTCTTGCTTTATCAATGGGGTTGGGACCAGCAGTTGTGTTGTGCAGAAGTCAGGTTAGTTGGACGATCATTTATTTTTCAACAGGACAATGACCCCAAACACACCTCCAGGCTGTGTAAGGGCTATTTGACCAAGAAGGAGAGTGATGGAGTGCTGTAAATGGTCATGAAAATAAAGAAAACACATTGAATGAGGAGGTGTGTCCAAACTTTTGGCCTGTACTATATATATTGTCAAACCTGGCTCACAGAGTTGTACTGGAGACTGGGAAAGGGTTCAGGTTTTCAAGGTACAAAACATTTATTACTGAACTAGCAGGTGCAAACACAACTTATTCAGATTCGGTTTGTCAAAAGCATGGTTGCAGCTGTCAAGCATGGGTGTCCAGCTCCCCTCTCCAGGTCAAAAGAACACAAAGTTCTCATCATTAGGTAGGTTCAATGGCTCGGAAGTAGCAACTGGAGCAGTCTAAGGGAGAGAGTACAGGAGAGTGAGCCGTTAGGTTGGCGGGGCTCGGTCTTTCAAATGTTTTAAACCAGCCCTTGTGAGAAGCATGTTGCACAGTAAGCCTGCAAGCCCAAGTCTGCAGCTGATCTTGCAAAAGGGACAGGAGAGAGTGTGTTTGTTTCTTTTTCAAATATTGTTTACAAGCGGAATTTCTGAAGGGCAGCTGTGTTTTTTTGCCATAGGTTTACTGTTTAACAGAGAGACAGCTTGCAGTTAAGAGCATAAGAGCGGTTAGCTGGTGGTGCTATCTGGGAGGAAAAAAGTAGCAGGGGAACTACTGAACTACACATGAGTGATGGTCGGCACTGTTATGGGTTGCTAATTGGCAGCAACACCGGTCACTATACATATATATATAGTCATGAAACTGGGCTGTCAGTGATCTCCAAATCCCAAGGTACCTTCACAAAGTTGCAAAAGCACAGGTTCTCTTTCTCCACAAATCAATTTTCCTTACCACTACCGCACTGCCCTCCTCCAGTTGAGTGTTGCTCCATGTCCTCCCAGCTCTGACTCACCTGGATAAGGGAGTGCAGTCCATTTTATTAAAGACAAGAGTATGATTCCGGTACCAGGGTCACTGCCTGATGGAAGTACTTCTGGGTCATATGGAAGTCCCATAAATTGGGGAGAGCATCTCCTGACAGCGTCCCCTTGTGGTACCCATAGTCCCCAGCAGGGCTCTGTTGCCAGACTACATCCCAGCATTCCCTGCTGGTTTAATAATGGGCACTGAAATGGAGGACTGCTGCCATCTCCTGTCCTGGGCGAATAACTTATCCCCTTCGGCCTCTTTTACAATTAAAGGGCTGTTCTTCCATCCATTCTGACCATCTCTTCTGGGTCTGGCCCCTTCCTCTCTTCTGGTTGGGATGCCCATCTGCCTGCTCGCAGCCTCCCATCTGGGTAATGAACTATCCCCTTTTCTGGTCAGGATGTCCGTCCAACCCTTGTTGCAGAATTTTGGGCCACCAGCTAGATTACCTCTTTTAATAAATTCATACTATAAACCTATAAGAAATGCCTTGATGAACTTTTAATTTTAGTTACTACTAGCCAACCCACGGCGTACCATACGCCGCATAATCAGGCCGGTTTATTAATGATTTTTAACCACAGGGAGAAAATTAACATTTGAAAAATCGGTAATGTAATAAATCAGCAAGAAAAGCAACATTGTAACAATGCACGGAATGAACCAACACACAATCATCCGTGACTGAAAACTGGTGGGCCGTCCTCGCGCCTTCTCCTGCCAGACGGAGGGATGGGGGTGCACGGTGCGGAGTCTGGAATGGGAGGAGAGGAGAAGGACGTCCATTCAGCTCCCTCCGTCATGCTAGTCTGCTGATTTCTCATTCAGTATGCACTGCCCGCTCATGTGCCCACCTCCAACTCGTCACTTGAGTCGTCGTCTTTACACAGTCCAGATGCACCTGTGACTCACATAGACGTTTCATTGCTCTGTGCGGTTTTGGCCGCTTTTCTAAATATAATCCACCAAGACATCCGACCACGGTAGTAGCGAGGTAGGAGGGGGGTGTGCACAAAGGGTAGGGACGCAGGCAGTGGGAGCGTATAAGTCGCACTTAGTGGGAATTCCACAGTTTGCAGCCCGAATGGGGTTCAACGGCTTACCCACGCCTCGTAGACACACGCTCAATTTCATGCATGACTATTTATTGAATGCTAAACACTTCTGGAAAGACACGGATGTCTAAAACTGGTTGGTGTGAGAATACAACAGTAAGTGAATTAAAAGATGAAACTCTGGAGAGAGCAATATACAACACAATAGTGAACCCACCGGCATAACAAACGTCGCTTAATTATTAATTGATGGTTGAACACTTCTAGAAAGACACAGTTGTCTAAAAAGGGAGGGTTTGAGGATACAACAGAAAGTGAATGAAAAGATGGAACTCTGGAGAGAGCAACATATAATTGTCCGTGAGTGAAGAAGACGCATGTTTGTCACAGATGCGAATTGCTGTATGTAGCGTGTAAAACAGTTTGCTATGGTGCATGCGGTTGTGCATCGTAACCGAAAATTTGATTTTTAAAGACTGCTTACTTCATTGTGTTTTAACCTCAGTTGTAAAGGTTTGTTTAAAGGATCCCATGGGATACCCCTCACAAACCGTTTTACACACTGCATATGGCGACTCATCTCCGCAAGAAACATGCCTCTATGAACTGTCAAGGTGGCTCGGAGGTACATGAGGCCTCTACGACAGACGAATATAAATGACGCCGTTCTTTCTGTGTCGTTGCGCCCGAGTTGGTGGACGTGGCTCTGCGAGTTGTTGTCATATCCAATGGTCTTGGAGTTGGTGGGCGTGGCTCCTCCCTGTGTGCGCCATAGGTGTCTTACTTGTCGGCTTAGTGAATCCACGCCCCTTCCGGCATGATTTCCATGGGTGTCTTGCCTTAGTGAATTATATATATAGATTATTCTTTTAAATATATATATATATATATATATATATAAAATACTTTTTAAAAACGATGCTTATATTAATTTAAAAAGTGTACTAAAAAGTAAAAAATAAGTCTGTCATCCATAACTTGTAAAATAAAAGGTGGGCACTTTTGCTAAGATTTTAAGAAGTGTTTTTTGAATGTTGATTGATGAAAGGAGGCCACGCTTTTATTTTACAAATGATGTATAAGAGACATTTTTTACTTTTTAGTGCAGTTTTTAACTTATTATAAGCGTGGTTTTTAAAAGGTATTTTTTTTATATATACTGTATATTATTTTCAACTTTTTAGTCTTGGGTTTGTTTTAGTATAATTTTGTAATCAATATTTTAACACTTCCTTTAATATTTCCATCCGCTACTAGCGCCATCTATTGGTGAAATCTATTCTTCATATGAAAATTTAATTTCTTAATTAACATGGATTAATTGATCAATTGGTGAAACTGATTATTGATTTATGTATTGTCATCAGAAGTGAGTAAATGTGCAAAATTTCAAGTCATTTGGATAATAGGAAGTGGGTTAAATATCGATTACAGGATTTGTACCAGGCAACAAACAGGTATCAGTTAAAATAAGCGTGGTAATAATAATAAAAATGAAGCTAATTGCTCAAACTATATTTAGATTTATTTATATTATCTTTAATAATATGTTTCACATTCAAATATTATCCTTCGTAATAAAAAAACGAAATACTTAACTTTAACATTGTAAGTAAATGAGCCACTAATCACCATACATTAATGTTTATCTCATTTTCAACTGTTTTTCCCAAAGTGGAATTTTCTTTCTTTTCAAAAAAAAGAGTGGTATTAGCCAACTGACTAATTATGCTCTTATTTGGAAAACACCAAACTCTTGATACTGTTAACATTTATCATAATGGAGAACATTTCAGTAGCAAGTATAATACCAATTACAGTACTACAGAACATTATCTAATCTCACAAATGAGTCAGAACTTTTGATTAGTTCTGCATCGATGGAAAACTATTAAATGAATATTGGTGCTACTCATAATATTTAAAGGCTGGAAATTATACTCAGAAAAATCACAATCCTTAAAAAATATGGGAATCTTCTTCAGTTCATTCATTAATTTGATATGATCATGGAGTGACCTCCATTTAGGATGCCAGTGTCACCAATGGAATTGTTGGGTTATGTGGGAATGTTTCTGATGGAACACAGCAAAGAACAAGATCTTGTAGCAGAAGCCTTACATGCCTCTTCCTTTCCTCCTCATAGTAATAGGTATTACACCCAATGTTCCAGATGTCTAATGCCGAGGTGTGATAATCTCCAGTCATTTGTGAAGTGTTTTGGTATATTTTTTTTATTATTTTTTATTGAGTTTGTATGTATATTTTAGAGTCTTGTTGACATGTCTTTTGGGATGTCATCAAACATTGGCATTGTACTCATAGTTATGAATGCCTCCCCAGAACTGCTGGAGATTACAGTAAGTGTCAATCTGGTGATATGGAGCTCAAGGCTCTGTTACCCATAGAGCGCAGATTAGTTTGGTGAACAGTGAGATTGCTAGAATCAGTGGACGAGCGGTCAGGGGCTTACTGATGTAGTCTGGTGTAAGGCCATTTAAAGCTTTATCAATTAGTAACAGAAATTTATACGTAATCCTATAAGAGACAGGGAGCCAGTGAAGGTGGAGGAGGATGGGAGTTTTGTGATCGCTGTTGCAGGTCTGTGTAATGACTCTTGAAGAAGAGTTCTGAGCCAAATGGTGTTGTGATAATAGATCAGAGAGGGCCCCTGCCAGTAGAGATTTATAGTAGTCATTGCAGGATGTCATAAAAGCATGGATAAGTTTCTCAGCAATAGAAAAGGAGAGAAATGAATGAACACGTGATAAGTGACAGAGATGGAAGTTTCTTAATGTGATTAATGTGGGTAGAATAAGAAAGGGAGGAATCAAAATAACACTTAAGATTCCTAGCAGAAGAAGAAGGTCTGATGATATCATCACCAGAAGTGATTGAATAACAGCTCATTTTCTTAAGTTGAGCTTTAGTGCCAATTAGCATGGCTTTGGTTTTGTTACAGTTTCATTTTAAAAGTATTATTTAGTTCAGGTTTTAATTTTCACTGAGGCAAGCTATGAGCAGAGAACAACTCTGATATACTTTCACTTTTAACACTGAAATAGATCCAAGTATCATTTTCATAAAATTGATAGCCCAGTCCAAAGCTACGAATAAAATGGCTAAGGAGAGCATGCAGATACAGAAGAACAGAGGACTGAGAACAGAGCCCTGAAACTCCTTGTTTGACTGGCACAGACGCTTGCCTTAGACAGAACTTAATCCACTGGAGGGCAGTGCCAGAGACACACGGAATGTTCTCCATTCTAGACAGTAGAATATCATGATTGACAGTATCAAATGCTACGCTAAGGTCTAAGAATGAATATGCTGATTTGCCAAGAGTCTGTTGCCATAAGCAAATCACTAGTCACTCAAAGCAGAGAAGTTTCATGCTTAAGGAGTGCTTCTCAGTGGCAGGGACAGAGAGACTGGTGAGAAATATGGGAAGGATGCATGCAGCCAAATACAGAGGGATCATTGAAGAAAACCTTCTCCTGAGTGCATGTACCTCAGACCAGGGTGTTGGTTCACCTTCCAACTGGACAGGACAAAGCAAAGACAATATAGTAATGGTTTAGGGACAACTATGGGAATGTCCTTGAGTTTCCAAACCTGAGCCAGGATTTGAACCCAATAAAACATGTCCTAAAAGAACTGAAAATAGCTCCATACTGATGGTCTTCATCCAACCTGACATTGCTTGAGAATATCTGTGTTTCCTTTCCTTTGTCCTTTGGATCACTGTCCTGTTGGTAGGTGAACCTTCAGTTAATGTGAGGTCCAAAGTGCTCTGGAGCAGGTTTTCAGTAAATACACTATGCTCAATTCAGCTTTCCCTTAACTCTGTCTACTCTCCCAGTCCCTGGTGCTGAAAAACAATCCCACAGCATGATGTTGCCACCACAATACTTCACTTTTAGAATAGTATTGACACACTTGGTTTCTTCCACACATGACTCTAATCCTGGTTTCTTAAGTCCAGAGAAATTTGTTTCTCACAGTCTAAGAGTCCTTCAGGTGTCTTTTTGCAAACTTCAAGCAAGTTTCTATGTGTGTCTTTTACTAGGGAGGTTTCTGTCTGGGGCGACACGGTGGCGCAGTGGTAGCGCTGCTGCCTCGCAGTTAGGAGACCCGGGTTCGCTTCCCGGGTCCTCCCTGCGTGGAGTTTGCATGTTCTCCCCGTGTCTGCGTGGGTTTCCTCCGGGCGCTCTGGTTTCCTCCCACGGTCCAAAGACATACAGGTTAGGTGGATTGGTGATTCTAAATTGGCCCGGGTGTGTTTGTGTGTGTCCTGTGGTGGGTTGGCACCCTGCCCGGGATTGGTTCCTACCTTGTGCCCTGTGTTGGCTGGGATTGGCTCCGGCGGACCCCCGTGACCCTGTATTCGGATTCAGCGGGTTGGAAAATGGATGGATGGTTTCTGTCTGGCCACTCTCATCATAAACTCCACATTGGTGGATATTGCAGTGATGGTCATCCATCTGGAAATTTCTCTCATCTTCACGCAGGTTCTCTGGCGCTCAGTCAGAGTCACCACCACATCGTGGTTGTTCCAATCTTCTTTCATTTAACAATGATGAAGACAGTTGTACTCTTGGGAACTTCCAATGCTCCAGACATCTTATTGTAGCCTTCCCCAACCTTCTCTAAGCTCTGCTAGTAATTCCTTCAACCTTGTGTTTAGGCCTTTGCTCTGATACACATTATCAACTGTGGATCTTCTATAGTTAGGCAAGTGCCTTTCTTAATTATGTCCAATTAAATTGCCATTTGGTGGACTACAAACAAGGTGTAGAAACATTTCAGTGATTATGAATAGAATGGGATACACCTGAGCCACATTTCAAGTGTCATAGCAAAGGGTCTGAATATTTCTGCCAATGTGATATTTCAGTTTTTTATTTTTAATAAATCTGCAAAACAAAATCTTATATCATGTTTAATCGCTTTGTCATTCTAGGGTATTGAGTATCAATATGAGGAAAAAATTAATGGAAAGTATTTTAGCATGAGGCTGCAACATAGCAAAATGTCAAAAAAAATGAAGAGGTCTAAATACTTTCTGAATCCAATGAACATATCTATGACTGGGCTTAGTTACAATCTGTACCCATTAATAACCTGATCCTCTCTGAAAAGTGTAGTAGGTAAAATACAGTAAAACTCTATATCTGGAGTCAGTCCAGGATTTAATAAATATGAGCAAAAGGTCAATCAATGTCAGTAGCTACAGCTAACGGGAACTACATTGGGCAATGATTCATGCAAAATGAATTGAGTAAATACTTGCAACACATAAGTTAGCCACTAGATGGCAGTTTTTGGTCCAGTAAGTGTGATTGAGTCACTTCTCTGTTCATAATCTAAACCATTTTAGAATTTTGTTCACCATTTATCTTTGGAGAAATTGTTAAATGCCTTGTACTGTTGCTGTCTTATACTGTATATTACACATATATAACGCTTCTCCAGCAATTTGTTATTTCTGAGAGTGAAAATAATTTCTATGAATAACCATGAACAGCAAAATGCATTTATCTGTGTGTTTTGAGAGCTTTTTTCAGTGTTATTATTGATAAGGTAATGCTGAAGGCTTAGATCAAGAATCAGCCCTGAATGTGCATTTTGCAAAGTGCCAAATGTCATTTAAACATGAAAAATGGGTTTTAACTTTAATGCCTTAGTGAAAGAGCCCAGAGGGTGTCATTAGTATGAATAGCATTATGGGAGAGAACTGAAGTGAAGACAGGACTTATGATCAGCGAATGAGTGGAGAAGGTGTGTCTAGAGTTAAAAAAAATGTTCCCATGATGCTTTAGTTTAGTTTATGACTGGTTCTGTTTATTTGTAAGTCACTATTTTAAAATATTTCGTGTTTTGTACATTTTGAGCACATAGCTGGTGTGGCCACCCCTGGTGACAGAAGGCACCAAACCCAAGAAACAGTATAACACCTCATGTTATATGAATAAAATATACAATATTTATTCCACCAAAGCACTTTTTACAGACCTCTTTCCAGCAATTATCCACAATTTCACAATAAATTAACAATAAACCAATAATTCTTCCTCCTTCTCTCCTCTGTTGAGTGTCCTTACTCTGACTCATTCATGTGTGGCAGTGGGCTCCCTATTTAGCCAGACCCAGGACTACTTCCTGTGTCATGCTGTAGCTCCCCGTAAGCCATGGAGAAAGTAAGGAAGTCTCCTCCCCGAACAGCGCCCTCTCTCGATACCTAGGGACTCTAACAGGGCTGCACTTCTGGGCTCCATCTCACAAGCACTCCTGTTGGTGTCCCGACTGGGTTCCTATACGAGAAATTTGGTACGCAGTTTCCCAACGCTAACTGAATCCTACTTACGTACATATATACGTCCATAGCCTGCAGCTCGGTCACCGTGTGAGGCGGCGTTGGGTCCCCCATCCCAACGCCTCCCACATTGTTGGCTGCCTGCCTATATAAGGCCGTCCATCGCTCCTTTCTCTACATTCCCTTCGCCACGGGATTCACGTCTCCCTGCTGATAACTACAGCCTTTTTATTTAATCCACAGCTTCTCCGCTGTTTTATTGTTCGTTTATTATGATTATAGTTATTGTGTAGGTATTTTAGACTTACTTTACATTGTTCAGGTACCCATTTCCTTTATCGTTCCAACCGTACCCTCATTAACATGTCTATCGAGGTGATCACCATCGATCAAAGAACTGTCACTTACCGAGTGGTTTCCATGCCCAGAGATGGCACCTGCCTTTTCCATTCTCTTTGTTACATATTGCACGGCCATATCAGGCTCACTCTTGATATCCGGAGGAACATTGTGTCTTATGTATTGAATGACTGGGACAGGTTCAAGGTGTGGACTGATGACGGTACAGGAGATAATTATACTACACAGGAGCACTAGAAGAGTGAAATGCTTAAGCCCTTCACCTATGCATCTGCATGTGAGTTGATGGCTGCCGCTGAATTGTTCAGTTGTTGCTTTCAAGTGTATAGAAATGGCCAAATATTTTACACCTTTCGACAACCGCCAATGCCTCTTAAACATCTTAGATTCACAGGTGACGATTTCAGTAGTGGACACTTTGATGTTTAGAAATGTTTAAACTCTCAAAAGCTGGATGTGAAGTTATCGATGAAACCGGTTGTATACTTACAACGCTTGACAGATACCGAATGTCTCTTCAACACAAGTCCTACAAATACTGTCGTAATTGAAACAAACCATGAAACTCAAACCGATTATGACAGCAGCAATCCAAGCTGTGAGATTTGAAACAAGATTACTTTTCTCATGGCCAACTGTATGTTACGTGCTCAAGAGTAAGCTCAGTGCACAGCTTGGTCATATTACAACAGGAGGGCCGAACTCACAATGTGGTACACAAAGAGATCCTTAACAAATAATTATTGGTATATTTTCCCTCAGTTTAAAAAGGTTTACTTTTCTTCTTAATAAAAATTTTAAGGCAGTACTTCGCCGCTGCGAAGCGTGGGGATTTTGCTAGTTTAATAATAATTCACAAATAACAAATATGATAATGAAACAGAAAATAAACGTAACAGTGGGGCTGACACTGAACTAGTTGCATGCAGCCTTTCATCATTCTTTGTTGTTTTCCTTGGTGTCCACCCTACTCATTGTTATTTGCCAAATTTTAGAACATAATTAAGGAAGCAAAAATGAGAATTAATAAGAAAAGGACAAGATGTGAGTTAAGCATTTTGAAGCTATGCCAAGAATACAAATATTTAAAAATGCTATAAATGTAAATCTAACACTGCTGCACTTTTTTGAATGTATAACCAAGAAAAAAAGACCAGCAACTTAAACAATGAGATCAACTAAAGGTAAGATGACTCACTGAACCAAAACCTGCAGCTACATTGTACAGGACTGAACTTGAGACACTGTTTTAAAAGATACTTCTTTTAGGACTGTCTATTTATAATGAAGTTTATTGATATTATATTCTCAGTAGATGTACATACAGCACTTGCTAATCCAAGGGGCTAAGTTCAGTTTCTGGCCAGGTCACCATTTGTGTGGATTTTACACAATCTCACCACATCCATGTATTTTTTCTCTGTTTACTCTAGTTTTCTCCAAAGATGTGTATAAAATTGACTGGATGTAAACTGTAATGCTCTGTGATGGACTGGTGTCTTTTCCAGGGTTAGTTTTTGAACTTTAAGCTCTAGCATCTTAAGTAGGTTTTGAGAATGCAACATGGGTGCTTCCTCAGCCTGGAATACAGACTTGCCATTGTACTTAGATTCCCACACTAAGGTCCATTCTGCCAACAGCACAAAGATTTTATAGACTTTCAGACTTTTGACTTCTTTGTGACAACACTTAGCAGTTTTCTCACTACTTATTGTTGAAATGACATGTTAATGACACACCCTGGTTTGAAGTTATTATAAAGCTTAAGTCTGTCCTAACAGCTTCTCATTTATAGCAGGTGATGCTGTACCAGAATGGTGCAATCCACAGAAATACTGCATAATGCATACATCCCAACTGTATGTCTGTTTTTCTGTTTCCAAGACAAGTCCTGTCTGTTAAATTGCAGAGCACAGTGCTATACTGTTTCCCACCCAGCCTCAGCTCACAAATAATAGCGTTCTTCACATAACCTTCTTCATAGCCACTAACATCAGCATTCACAGTTAACGGCCTCCTATTCTATAGCCTGCTTGTGAATTTGTTGTCAGGGCTACATGTTGATTCACATGACTGGCTCCTCACACAAATCTTGATAGAATAGACTTCAAGAAATCTCTTTCACAAGTGGATTCTTTTCAGCCTGTCAATTTGTTCATTTTTCAGCACACTGTTCGTAATATGTCATTACCTTATTTCTATTAAAGAATATCTCAAATAATAACTTCAATTGGTCCATCCATTTAGTGAATTTCCTTCTTCCATTGCAGGGCAGAGAGAAACCACATATGGCAAAGCCACACAGATTGTCACTGCCGGTACCCTCTTTAATTGAGATGCACTGGGCAAAAGGCAACCAACTCTGCTTAGAACATCACTCCATTGCACACACAGTGCTGTGAGAAAGTTTGTCTTTTTAAAAAAAATTTTGACAAAATGATATCTGATAAACAATTGTGACAGATAAAGTCAATCAAGTTTTATACAATAACATTAAGAAATCACCCATTGAACACATTTGTACCATTTAGAACAAGAACACATTTTACTTCTGGGGAAAAAAGTTAGTAGACTGCTACTATGATCCTGCTAATTCAGAAATCTCAAAAACAATGTAGGCCTCAAAACTGAAAGGCACTCATGTCATACGCAACACGTCTACACCAACAAAGTGAAATCAACATTTGTAGAAGCCTAACTTCAGACTCACACAGGCCCTAAAAGAGGCAAAGGTTTTAAAACCTAAAGATATCAGTAAAGGGAGGGAGAAAGAGAAAAAAAAAGCATCCCCACTCCAACCGGCTGAGGTGCAAAAATCTCATTTTTGTCTATTTTGTTTATTTTTCATGTTAACATTGTTGTTCATTTAGGTTCTTATCTTTGAAGTTTCTTCTGCTGTATTCTTGGTGTTTTGTGTGTGGTTCCCCAAGAGGTGGGGCCGCCTGCTTATCACTGCAGTGGACTGTCCTCAGCCCCATAAAGCCAGAGGAAAATCCACAGTTCCACATCGGTTTATTCATTGTGCTCTTGGTAGTGGTTACTTGTCTTTATTGCTTTTTGATTATTTGTTTTTTTTTACATAATGCTCTATTTTTAACTTTGTATTCTGGATTTGTTATTGGAACTTGTTTGCCGTAAATGACCATTGCCTATTCTAGCATTCCTGGTTGAGCCTATTGTGCTCTTCATAGTTTATCTTGTGCCTCAGAGCATTATATAAACTGATCTCAATGGGAAAAAGAAATCCTCCTGGATATCTATACTGATATAGACTGGATAATGTGTTAGGAACGAAAGGATGCCACATCGTTTGATGGAAATGAAAATGATCAACCTACAGAGCCCTGAATTCAAAGACGCCCCAAAAATCAGAGTGAAAAATGATGTGGCAGGCTAGTCCATTTTGCCAAAATTTAATTGCAGCAACTCAAAATTGTACGCAGCACTTTGTATGGCCCCTGTATTCTTGTATACATGCCTGACAACATCGGTGCATGCTTCTATGAGATGACAGATGGTGTTGTGGGAGATCTCCTCCCAGATCTGGACCAGGGCATCACTAAGCTCCTGGACAATCTGAGGTGCAACCTGGTGGTTTTGGATGGACCAAAACATAATGTCCCAGAGGTGTTCTATTGGATTTAGGTCAGGAAAGTGTGGTGGCCAGTCAATGGTATCAATTCCTTCATCCTCCAGGAACTGCCTGCATACTCTCACCACATGAGGCCAGGAATTGTCGTGCACCAGGAGCCACTGTACCAGCATAGGGTCTGACAATGGGTCCAAGGATTTCATCCTGATACCTAATGGCAGCCAAGGTGCCTTTGTCAAGCCTGTAGCGGTCTGTGTGACCCTCCATGGATATGCCTCCCCAGACAATCATTAACCCACCACCAAACTGCTCATGCTGAATGATGTTACAGGCAGCATAATGTTCTCCATGGCTTCTCCAGACCCTTTCACTTCTGTCACGTGCTCAGGGTGAACCTGCTCTCATCTGTAAAAGCACAGGGCACCAGTGGTGCATCTGCCAATTCTGGTATTCTATGGCGAATGCCAATCGAGCTGCATGCTGCTGGGCAGTGAGCTCAGGGCCCATTAGAGGACATGGGGCCCTTGGGTCACCCTCATGAAGTCTTTCTGGTTGTTTGGTCAGAGACATTCACACCAGTGGTCATTTTGTAGGGCTCTGGCAGTGCTCATCCTGTTCCTCCTTGCCCAAAGGAGCAGATACTGGTCCTGCTGATGGGTTATGGACCTTCTATGGCCCTCTCCAGCTCTCCTAGAGTAACTGCTTGTCTCCTAGAATCTCCTCCATGCCCTTGAGACTGTGCAGGGAGACACAGCAAACCTTCTGGCAATGACACGTATTGATGTGCCATCCTGGAGAAGTTGGACTACCTGTGCAACCTCTGTAGGGTCCAGGTATCGCCTCATGCTACCAGTAGTGACACTGACTGTAGCCAAATGCAAAACTAGTGAAGAAACAGTCAGAAAAGATGAGGAGGGAAAAATGTCAGTGGCCTCCACCAGTTAAACCATTTCTGTTTTGGGGGTCATCTCATTGTTGCCCCTCTAGTGCATCTGTTGTTAATTTCATTAACACCACAGCAGCTGAAACTGATTAACAACCCCCTCTGCTACTTAACTGACCAGATTAATATCCCATAAGTTTCATTGACTTTATGCTATACTCTGATTAAAAAGTGTTCCTTTAATTCTTTTGAGCAGTATATTTATTAAGATTCAACATGGCACTTTTCACTACTGGCCAGGGCTTGATGGTTATTTCCCCCCTCTAGTGGGAATTTTGAGTATTTTCAAGACTTTGTGTGTTTGGTAAGTCTTTAGTTAATATTACCAGTTCTATTTATTGCAACAATTCAAGAGAACAGCAGCAGGCACAAAAAAATTGAAACAATATAGGTTTACCTGAAGCACCCCAAATCCAAATCCAAAATCTAAAAACAGCACCTTAAACGCAAAAAGTCAAAAACCAGTAATCCAAAATGCAAAATCACTTCTGAGATACATCCTGTGGGTATGCTGGGACATATCATCAGTGGTAGTGGTGCTTTGGGTCGTTCAACATCATACACCCTCACCTAGGTGACCCAGCTGTGTTCCAGCTGCACTGGCCCATGTATCACCCCTCCTGATCTATAGCCATCTTGAGACACTCTTAGCAGCCACCTTGGTGGTCCTCCTGTCTTTCCTCTTCCAACTCTGAGCGATGCTAAATGATGTGTAGACTCTGCAGATTCAAACCCTGCACTCCACTTTGATAGGCTCAAAGTGAGACTTCCAGCCTTGCCATTGGCACTGCTCCACTAGTTGCAAGTACCTGATCTGCTTCTGCTCATTATCCTCCACAATGCATTCCTCCCATGAAATTGTCAGGTTGATGAAGACGACCTACTTGGAAAACACTGAAGAAAAGACCACATCTGGCCTTAGTGAATTTGTTGCTATGTGCTCAAGAAACTTCAGTTGCCTTCCAAGGTCAGCTTGAAGCAGCCATTTTCACGCAGTGTTGAACAGGCCCAATAATGATGATGATCAAGAGTGACATTGGGCTGTACTCCAGCACTGTTGAAGTAAATGTGCTTCCTCTGGTCATGCTGTTTGTTTGTGGTAATAGCTGTAGCAATGCTTTCTGATTCTGCCTTCAGCACATGGTCATGTCTCCTCTTGTAGTGACATTACCTCAAGGCTTTAGGACAGCTGCTAAGGATGTTCTCCATTGACCCTTTTCCTGTAAAGAGAAGGCGTGCTCCTGCCATAAACCTGGAGGTTTGCAGGGCTTGGCAAGATATCATGGATAGTGTGGATCATTAACTTAATTTGCTGGGGTTCTGCTAACCAGATATCAATCTAGGAGATTTTCTGCCTGTCACCTTGTCCATGCTTCTTGCTATTGCATGCCCATCGTCCTGCTGTACCATCCATCTGTACCTGGATGCCTGCTGCTGGTGGGGTCCTTAGAGTCTGTGTACTGCAGTATCTCTCTTGTGTAGGAAACCCTGAACTTCTCTTTCAAGCTGTTGAAGGGAAGCCGTAGTTTGTTGCATCTTCTGTATGGTACTGCACTGCTCAGAATGAGAGGTACACCCAGCCACCTTCAAAGGAAACTACTCGCCTTTCACTCCAGCATTTCCACAGTTGTCAAGGGCATCTCATATACTAGAAGAAGCCATAGGATTCAAAGTAGGATACTATGTCGATAGATCCAGGCTTCGAACCTGATAGGTAAACCTGTCTTGCCCACCGTGGTGAGCCAGCTCTCAAACTCCTAGGAAACATCTTGGACTGCAACTGCATCCCTGAGACTAGAGCTGAAGACCTTCTCCAAGCTCTTCACTGGCTTCTCGCTGATAGATAAAATTGCAATGGCATCTAAGGTAAAACAAAACTTTTTTATCACTTTGTCCTTTCTCAACAGTAAGGAATAGAATTTGGCTAGTTTAAAACCTGTTTCTGCCCTGATGATGAGCTGTTTTAGGTGTAGGATTCACCTGCATTATGGACAAGAACTTTTTATATGTATTTTCAACTTTTTTGTGTGAACAGCTTGCTTTGAATTTCACTAAAACTTTTAAAAATAAAACACTTGGATTGAGGAGGTTTTTTTTTTTTTTTTACAGTGAATTACACTAACTGCTGGAATGTCTTTTTAGTAGCTCTATTAGGAGCTATTTTGAACTGTTTGAAAACAGTTACAAGCCCAAATAGCGACTCATGGTCCTGGTATTAGCTGTGATAAGCTGTGCATAATGCATCTCTGTTGTTAGTCATTAGTACCAAAACATAAGTAATATAATACTTAAGGATGCCTGGAAGGACCGGAGGAGAGATTACACCTCCTCCAGACCATGAGGGGGCGACCGCCCTGATGGTTTTGGAGACCACAGGAACTGAGCTTGGAAGCTAAACCCTTTAGGGGCCCATAGTCACCGCCAGGGGGCACCCCGATGCCTGGAAAGCCCTGGTCCTCAGCACTTCCGCCACACCCAGAAGTGCTGGGGGGAAGACTACCAGGGACACCCGGAGTGCTTCCGGGTGCGCAGCCGGTACTTCCGCCACACTGGGGAGTGCCGGCGGAAGATTATCGGTAGGCACCTGGAGCACATCCGGGTGATTATAAAAGGGGCCGCCTCCCTCCGTTCAGTGGCTTGAATCGGGAGCGGAGAAGGATGGGGCTCGGGAGGAGTGGAAAGGAAGCGGCCAGAAGAGAGGCATCGTTGTGTGAGAGGCCTGGACTTTGGGGGAGTTTTGGGGTTGTGTGCTATATAGTATTTATAAAATAAAGTGTGTGTTGGGTGACTTATAATGTCTGCCTGTCTGTGTCCGGGCTGCTTCCAACATTGCCTATTCTGTTTCTCTTCTTAGTATCCTTGTGTGCCTATTGAACAGTCATCTCTAATAAAGCAGCACTGGAATCATCAGGTAGAAGGGTCATTTCATCATATTGACTGGCCCAGCACTCGGTTGTAGAATGGGCAGTAGTTGGCTGTGCTGGTAGAGGTGTCCAGGAATCTGACTGTGCCTGTCTTGTCTGACTCATTTTCTACAATCTGGCTGTCATTCTACAATTAGCTCATTTATTTTTTATGTATTTGAACAAATCTGTAGCTTCATACAGAATATGACAGTTATATATTTAGTGAATGGTATTTTGCCTTGTAGTTTCTGCTATTGTATTTCTGATATGGCAATGATAGATTGACCTTCTAGCTCTGTGAAGAGGATTACTTGTGTTCTACTTTGATATATGCTACACAGCAATAAACTGAATTGACATCTGACATGCACGTGTGATGCGTCAACTGATGGCCCTGTCACTAAACTAAGGTCAGAGTATGATTAATAAATTATGTGTTAATTAAAATACTAGTACAGTAACACATTTGTTTAAAGCTTGTCATATGAGAGGATGACACCAGGTTGAGTAGAGCATGGGGCACTGATCCTGTGCTTACTTTCTGTCTTCATGGTTGGGCTTTGTGTGGGTAGTGGCAGTCACCTTCCTGATTTCATTTTCTGCATCATACAGTATGTAACCAGGTTCTCTTTGATCAGGCAGTTCTCCCTTCATAGTATTTTCCTGCTGGGCTCCCAGGATGCAAACTTGTGTCCACACCTAGTACAGAGTGCTGAAACCAACCAGGTTAACAATTAAAGCCAAGTGCCTAATCTAGCTTCTGACTGTGATAGTGTCTCCTTTTTCTTCTATTTGACTTATGCTGTTTATGCTCATCTTGCTTTCACTTACCTTCTGATGTCCTTTCGTGTTCATCAGGTGCATGGGAAGAAGGAGGCATAAATAGTCCACCATTAAATTATATGATACACTCATAATGACAGCTGTGATAGTTTGGAATTGCTAATTAACTAGGCACTCATGTCTTTGATATATTAGTGGAAAGAAGGAATACCCAGAGGAAAAATCCTCTGTCACATGGGTATGGCGTCAAAACTTCATATATACAGTGCTGGGTCTGACATTCAAAGTTAGATTCCTAGTTAAGTCAAGAAGAATAGATAAACCAGTGTGTCATTATGTCGCCTTCCTTTTCAGTGGCATATCTCCATTCAAGACGAGACAAGGCACTGTCCCTTCCATCTCCTTGTAGATGGCTATTTTACAAAATTGATCAAGTTGTAAACCTGCTTCAACAACACACAATAAAGCTTTTGCTTTCTGAACACTTTTGGGTGTATCTTGTGGATTTTAGCCTGCTGATGACAAAATTCACTTTTAAGTGTTCCTATCATGTCCTGGTTTATTGGAACCATCTATTTTTAAGGTTTCTTTTCATATTATAAGCACTAGCAAAATACCCGTGCTTCGCAGTGGAGAAATAGTGTGTTAAAGAAGTAATGAAAAAGAAAAGGAAACATTTTGAAAATAACGCAACATGATTGTCAATGTAATTGTTTTGTCACTGTTATGAGTGTTGCTGTGATATATATATATATATACACACACACACACACATATAAACATATATACATACATATGTACATATATACATATACACATATATATATACACATACATATATATACACACACACATACATCCACATATATATACATATATACAGTGCATCCGGTAGGTATTCACAGCGCATCACTTTTTCCACATTTTGTTATGTTTACAACCTTATTCCAAAATGGATTAAATTCATTTTTTTCTTCAGAATTCTACACACAACACCCCATAATGACAATGTGAAAAAAGTTTACTTGAGGTTTTTGCATATTCTTAAATTATGCAAGACTAAATTCAACATACATTCCTACCAAAGATATTTCTGTCGACTAAATAGAACCTACTTATATCCAAATAGAACTTGAAAAGATATATCTTTTCGAATCTGAGCGCACATTTTAGATCGACTTAATGTGCATTACATCGAGCCCCGTGCTATTGTGCTCTGGCCTGCCTGCCTCAATAAGTCACCGTCGCTTCGCTCTTACTTTTTTACCGTTCATTTAATCATGGGCTTCTCTACAGTTCTGTTTATTTTCGGGTTGTAATGTTCATTAAATTTACGTATGATCTGGTCCATTGGCAGACCGTGCATCTCACACCTAGGCCTTCAGTACTGCTCCGTCTGAATCAACCTGCCCCTCAAAAGCTAATTTATGGTTATAAAAACCATCTTAATATGCAGAAATACAGTATAAAGAGCCTCTGCACCGCAGATAGATAACTCCTGTAGCCACAATAAATGCCTTTATTGAATAGACAAAACAGGGATGAACAAGTTCCTTTCTACTGCAGCCACAGCCGCAACATACATAAAAAACATCAATAATAACTCATAAACTTGCAATATTATTTAGGAAAATCGCAACATCTTACTCACCAAAAATTCGGATTATTTGTAAACAAAATTCATCCTCCTCTCTTTCTTCAAAAACAGTTCAATCACTCTGTCGTATGGATTATCTGTGCGCCTCAGTTCCATCAAAAAGTCCCTTTCTATCGCCATCGAAACTAAAGCTGAAAATCGAACCTGCGGCTTCTATCTAATCAATGGGTCTGAATATGGTGACGTTGCCATACGCCTGCTAGAGGGCCGTACTGACATCTACTCAAAATCTGATTGGTTGAAGCAACAGGTTAATCGACATTTATTCTGTGTTAGAGTGCCTGCACAATGGATTGTAAAGTCCTCTCTGCTTGGCAACAAATGATGGCTGAAATGTGATTGGTTAAATTCTTTAATACGAAAATACATGCCTGGAAGCAGCACAACCATCGAAAAAGCTATAAAAGGAAGCGGACAGACTATTTGGATTTATTTAATAAGTATTCATGGACAAAATGTAATTAACATCAGTTTGTGATTCAGATATTTTTACTTATGAATATGCTAAGCACAGTCCTTCACCCGCGAATATTTACTTTATATGGGTAGGCACTCAATTACGTGGTAGGCGTGATGACGTGAGACACAACTCCGCCTCCCACGGCCATCGAGCTGCAGTCTATTACAGTATATGGACGAAAAAATAGGTTCCAGTTATGACCATTACGCGTAGAATTTCAAAATGAAACCTGCCCAACTTTTGTGAGTAAGCTGTAAGGAATGAGCCTGCCAAATTTCAGCCTTCTACCTACATGGGAAGTTGGAGAATTAGTGATGAGTCAGTGAGGGCTTTGCCTTTTATTAGTATAGATACATATTGCAATGTGTGAGTCCCTGTCTTGCACCCCAAAACACGAGGCTGAGTCTCAGTACTTTAGCAAAACCAGCTTTATTCAGCTTGAAACAGGAACAGTACGGTTATTTATTGTAATGGGATCTACCACTCTCCTATACACAGACACAACAATCAGTCAGGGTCGTGGTCATGTTAGTGGCCAAGTAATACTATTCCCTGCATTTACAATGATCCTTGCATCATCCTTTGATGGCATGGTGCTTATAGTGTGACTGCGATCTTTTTGGATTTGTTTTCAAAGCAAGCTACTCCAGCGCTGGGAGCCTGGGCAACTGATAGGAAGTCTTCTATAGACACAGCAATCACATTTTGGGACACTCTTTGGCGTGTCATCCTGTTGAGGGAAGCCCCAAAAGAATTTAGAAACCTTACATCTCCCCCCTCAGCTTTGTCCACAACGGTGTGGGCAAACTGACTGTCCAAGCCGGGCTCACCCAGGCGGGAAAGAATATCCGTATTGGTGTGTGCAGCCCCGGGATGGTGGCAAACATCAAAACCAAACATCTGTAAACTAATAGACCACAGAGTGACCTGGGTGTTTGTAACCTTCTGTTTGTACAGCCATTGTAGCAGGGCAGGGTCAGTCACCAGGGTAAACTGTTGTCCCCAGAGATAGTAACGGAGGGCTTCCACCACCCACTTAATCGCCTTTTCAATAGTTGAGTATTAACGCTCCCTGGGTAGTAGCTTTCTGCTAGGAAACATAATGGGGTGTTCTTCCCCCTCAAAACATTTTAAGAGCACAACTCCTAAACCAAAAGTGCTAGCATCTGTTTGCAGAATAAATTCCTTCAAAAAGTCAGGACTGGGCAGAACCAGTAATGATGATAAAGCAGCTTTTAGGTCCGCGAAAGCTCTCTCACATACAACACTACGATTCTTTCTGCCCTTTGTCAAGTCTGTAAGGGGGGGCGTCCTGATGTGCAAAATTGGGAATAAACCACCTGTAATATCCCACAAGCCCGAAGAAGGCACGAGCCCGCCTTTGTGTTTTGGGAGGGGATATGCATGTACCTCCCCCACCTTGTCCATTTGAGACCTGAGCTAACCCTTCCCCATGGAATATTGCAGATAGTGGGTTTCTGACATACCCAGCTTGCACTTCTTAGGGTTGACCAGCTGTAAATGTTCAAGCACCACCCGAAGGAGGACGAGATGAGATTCCCAGTCATTACTGAAAATGAATACATTGTCAAGAAAGGAACTTGCTTACGCAGAATGGTGTCGTAGGATCTGGTCCATCATACGCTGAAAGGTCAGTGGTGCACCATGGAGACCAAAAAGTAGTGCCATAAATTCAAAGAACCCATCCAGAGTGGCGAACACAGTTTTCTCAACAGCTCATCCACACATGACGTCGGGTATGCATCAAACTTGGAAATCTTCTGCGATTGTCATCCGGCCAGGTGTTGCCGAAAAAAATGTCTGTGTTCCCATCGATCAGCGATAGCAATTCCACTTTCTGGGTGTCAATTAAATCATCCCCAATGGTGACCTCATTCGGAGGGACAACTACGGCCGTGACCAGGACATTGTGGTGGTCGTGCGACTCCTTTAAAAGATTAAAATGCAAAATCCGCCCTGAGAATTCTGACTTTATAATTCACTGTTGACAGACGTTCTTCTATCATTGCCAGCCTTACCATTCAGCCTGAAATTTCTGTGGATCGAACAGGGTCAACACCAACATGCAATCCCCCTTCTTAAACTCGTGGAGTTTACTTGTCTTGTCATAATTACGTTTTTGCACTTCCTGCTCACACTGCTGATGTTTCACTGCAATAGAGGACAATATGGCACTCTGTTCTTGCAGCGGAACAACTCAGTCAACAAACCTCCCCCCAGAGGTTGCCTCGCGAGTCCCTGTCCATTTATCCCGAAAAATGTCCAACACCCTACACAGTCGCTGGCCAAATAATATTTTGAAAGGACTCATTCCAATTGAAGCTTGCAGGGCCAAC
This sequence comes from Polypterus senegalus, assembly GCF_016835505.1. Classification (NCBI taxonomy): domain Eukaryota; kingdom Metazoa; phylum Chordata; class Cladistia; order Polypteriformes; family Polypteridae; genus Polypterus; species Polypterus senegalus. The sequence goes on along the minus strand of NC_053155.1, from coordinate 141,800,339 downwards.
CAGACAGCAAACAGGAGGAAAGGTATTACAGTGTCCCAAGAAGTTGAATTGTCATGGGCTATCTGCCAAATCATCTGTTTTAGGGTTTTATTAAATTGTTCAGTCAGGCCATTCATCTGCAGATGATTAACTATGGAGTGTAACTGCTTAATGCTGAAACTTTCGCATAGCTGCTTCATGATGCAAGACATAAAGGGTGTGCTCTGATGAGTGAGGATCTTGCAAGGGATACCAATATGTGTGAATGTATCTGAAAGTGATTTTGCAATAATTTGGGCATCCGCCCATCTCAGCACTGCTACTTCTGGGTATCTTATGGCATAATTGATTAATATGAGCATATATTGAAAGCTATTTTACTTTTGGGAAGCGGGCCAACAATATCTAATCCCATCCTCTCAAAGGGGATGTCTAAAATAGGCATCGGTATAAGAGGTGCCCAGGTGGGTCTGTGAGCGGAAACTATTTGACATTCAGGACAGGTTTTACAAAATCATTTCACATCCCAGCCCATATTCACCCAATAAAAGCATTTGGAAATGTATTCCCTTGTTTTTTCTGTGCCGAGGTGACCCCCAAAACGTGACTGTGAGCAATTTTTAAAACCATCTCCCAATGCTCACTTGGTATTACCAACTGCTCGATAGGTCCATAACCCATGCAATCAGAAATCACTTGATACAGAAAACCATCTTTAAGCAAAAAATGTGGTGTTTTAAAATGTGGGTCCTCCCTCTCCAGGTAGTAAGAGTCATTTGCAATGTGGACTTGTCTGAATGCAAAATCCAAGTTGTTATTGGCTCGTTATTGGCAAGCAAACTGTGGAGGCTGTCAGTATGTGTGACGGTGTGGAACAGTTTTCCAACTGTCCATGGACTTCACTTAAGGATTTGTCCCCTAGCTCACTAGACAAATCTGGTTCAATTTCAAACCTGTTTCCTTGCCTGACATTGTCTGTGGTGAGCCCCTTTCTATTCACTATGGGGGTAGGTGATCTACAAGTGGCCAAGACGTGTGGGAATAGGGCATTCCTTTTTCCAATTAGGAGGGGCCAGGGTGAGGTGTCTGATATGACAGTCCAAATCTTTGAGTTCTTCCCTTTAAATTTCAGAGGGAGTAATATACAGTGGAACCCCGGTTTACGAGCAGCTCGGTATACGAGTAATTCGGTTTACGAGCCGCGATCCGAGCAAAATTTCCTGCCCGTTTTACGAGCCGAGCTCCAATACGTCACTGCTAGTTTCCGATTCGCCTTTCTTACCCGGAAACCTTTACCCCTTCTACCCAGAGCCATATCATACATATTGGGCATTAACCATGTCTTTAAAGAAGGTGGGAAGTGGAAAGGACAGCAGCAAGAAGAAAAGGATGCTATCAGTCGAGTTAAAGCAGGAAATTATAGAAAAGCATGAGAGAGGTGTGCGTGTGATGGAACTCGCCAAAATTTACGACCGCAGTACGTCCACGATATGCACAATACTAAAGCAAAAGGAGACCATTTATTTTTGGAAGAAAATGCCCCGTAGGACGTACATCACAGCAGAGGAGACGAAGATGCCAGGACATAAGCCGATGAAGGACCGCCTCACCCTTGCATTGTGTGCAAATGCTAACGGTGACTTTAAAGTGAAGCCACTGCTAGTCTATCATTCAGAGAATCCTTGAGCCTTTAAGACTCACAGCATTCTTAAAGAAAAACTGCACGTGATGTGGCGCGCCAATCCAAAGCCATGGATTACGCGGCAGTTCTTCATCGACTGGGTAAATCCCTGCTTTGGACCTGCGGTGAAGAAGTATCTTCAAGAAAACAAACTGCCTCTGCAAGCATTACTTGTCCTCAACAATGCTCCAGCCCACCCGCCTGGTCTCCAAGACAACATCCGGGAAGAATATCAATTCATAAAAGTCCTCTACCTCCCACCCAACACGACTTCAATCCTGCAACCGATGGATCAGCATGTCATTTCCAATTTCAAAAAGCTCTACACGAAGCATCTGTTCAAACGATGCTTCGATGTGAAGAAAATATGGACCTAACACTCCGAGAGTTCTGGAAAGAACATTTCAACATCGTGCAATGCCTACGCATGATTAACCTGGCGTGGAAAGAAGTGACCAGAAGAACAATGAATTCTGCATGGAAGAAGTTATGGCCTGATGCGGTTGCAGCGAGGGACTTTGAAGGATTTGGTCTTGATATCGAGAAAGAGATCGAGACCGAGACCGAGACTGAGAGCAACATGCCTGATGTAGATCTAGTGCATGAAATCGTGTCCCTCGGCAAGTCGATGGGTCTGCTGGTTGACGAGGGTGATATCAACGAGCTTGTCGAGGAACATGAGGAGGAACTCTCAACACAGGAGTTGCTTGAGGTGCAGGACATGCAACGTACGGAGGCTCTGCAAGAGATCAGCGGTAGTGAGGAGGAGGACGAGACAGAGGAAATTTCGACAAGTGAAATTAAAGAAGTGCTGGAAATGTGGGAAAAGGTTACAAGTTTCATTGAAAAGAAACATCCAGAAAAAGTGGCAACTAGTCGTTCTGCAGCAAATTATGATGACACCTGCTTGGCTCACTTCCGTAAGCTTTTAAAAAGCAGGCAAAAGCAAATGTCGTTGCATAGGTATCTTTATACTAAAACTGAAACTGCTATAAGTGAAGGTGCCGAAAGTGCAGCCAAAAAGGCAAAAACAGATGATTAGCGTAAAAAAAATCATACGTACGTAATGTTAAGTGTTAGGCTAAGTTTAAAGTTAAGAAAGTTTATTTTTTTACAATTCATGTACGTACGTACATTTAAGAAAGTGCAATTTTTGTTTTTTTTGATGTGAAGGTGCCGAAAATGCAGCCAGTCCTCTAGTCCTCCCTCCCTCCCTCCCTCCTTCCTCAGCCGCTCTCCGTTAACTGCAATCGTCTGCCGCCAAGGTAAGGTTACATTTTCTTAAGTTGGTTTATCTTTTATTTAACTATATTTACTAATACAGTATTTTGATGTTTGTTTCTTATTAAAAACATGTTTTTTTACATTATTTATGATATTTTGGGGACTTTTTGGGAGGGCTGGAATGGATTAATCTCATTTCCATTATTTTAAATGGGGGAAATTTGTTTGGGTTACGAGCAGATCGGGTTACGAGCTCGGTTGTGGAACGGATTAAACTCGTAACCCGGGGTTCCACTGTAGTCTCATAAATTTTAACATCCCCATGGATGCAGCGGATGTTCAATTTGCCTGTGACCTTATAAGGGGTCTGCCTGAGCAAGTCACGGCGGACCACGCTGTGGTCATTACCAGAGTACTACAGCACTGAAAATTTCTGTCTGATCAACGTAATGGAGACCTTAAAATTGTCCTCTTTTAACATCTTGGGGGAAATTTGTGAGCCGCATACCTGGGCCAGACCGATAGCCATTGTTTGCCCAGGTGGGAGGTGACGCTCCTGAGCCAGATGCCCCAATTGATCATTGTAAAAGCATCTGCGTTTAGTCCACACTATGGTATTCACACTGTGGCGTCTTCTACTTGTGGTGCTGGCGACCCTGAAGGTCTGTGCCGGCTGGATCACAATCTGGGATCAAGCCTGGGTAGCCCCATTTTTTCCAGGTGGCTTGTCTACCCCCTAGTTTGAGGGTCAGATCCAGCAGCGAGTGGACATCGTTCAGTAGCATTTCATCACAAAGGCTCTTGTTTATTCCTGACAGGACTGTATCAGTAGCGAGCTTCTCCACAATGCACTCGAAAGTATCTCCACGGATCCAGCTTTGAATCAAGTCCACTAAGACCTGAATCTGTCCTTGCACAGGGAGATCCGGATCAATATGCCACAGCTGAAACTGGCACACCTTGACCACCAGGCTCAGAGCCGTGCGGAGAAGGATCTGTTGCTTCAGGTAGTCGTAATCATCAAGCCTTTTGGGAGGGAGATTCTGTATGGCTTGGAGGGCTTCTCCGGTTAACAATGGGGCTAAAATAGCTGTCCAGGCTCTCCTGTCCCAGTGTATCAATGTTGGCATACGTTCAAAACAGAATAGGAAAAATTCAGGGTCTTCTGATGGTGCCATCTTCGGAAGCCTCGTCTTGCTCTGGGTTTTGCTGTATTTTTTGGGGATCCATTGGTGCAAAGGCCCCACTTCTGGTACCATGTAACGTGTGAGTCCCTAACTTGCACCCCAAAACACGAGGCCAAGCTTCAGTACTTTAGCAAAACCAACTTTATTCAGCTTGAAACAGGAACAGCACGTTTATGTATTGTAACGAGATCTACCTCTCCTATACACAGACAGAGCAATCAGGCAGGGTCGTGGTCATGTTAGTGACCAAATAATACTGTTCGCTGCATTTACAATGTTCCTTGCATTACCACTGACGGCAGGTGCTCGTACTGCGACCACGATCTATTAGGATTTGTTTTCGCGGTGAGCTGCTCCAGCGCTGGGAGTCTGTGGTTGCCACAGCAACCGAGAGGTTCTCTTTCATAGACGTGGCGTGTCATCCCATTGGGGGAGCCCCAAAAGAAATCTTATAATATACAGTATAATAACTGCAACTGGAACATCTGTGTTGATCTAAAAGCAGTGGTACTGCTTCTAGACAGGCGACTCAGATACACCAAGTCTCGTTATTTTATGTGTGACAGCTGTGCTAAAGAGTTTCATTATAATTAAAAAATGGGGTGCTCTGTAAGCATTTGGTAGGAGAGTAGAAAAGTGTGGCACATAAACTTCTTGTTCACCAAACAAAGATATTCTTGCCTCGACTTCATATAAATATTCGGTCTGATTAAAAATTACATGAAAGTGAAGAACAAGAAGGGTGAAGGAATTCAATATCTAAGACAGATGTTTTCCTTAATAACTGATGCCAAGATTGCTATGTTGGTCCATAAATTAGAAACGTCATCAATGACAAGCAGTTTGAAGTTCTTGTTGTGGGGCTGGAGGAGATCATATGGAAGATATTCAGGGATGTTGTTGAGAAATCTCTTGCCACCTACAGTGCACTAAACTGCAGTATGTCCTAGTGGCTGGCAACAGGCTACAAGCAACATGGCTCTGAAGATTCATTTTCTGCATTCACACTTAGACTTCTTCCCTCCTAATCTTGGTGCAGTTGGTGATGAAGATGATGAAAAGTTTCACCATGACATTCAATAATAAAAAAAGAGTATCAAGGAATCTATCAGTGCTATACGACTGTTGTTGGATGATGAAATAAGAAGCATCGGATACGGAGTACAAACCAAAACCAGCAGCTAAACATTTTTAGCTCATCTGAAAAGATGCAATGTGTCAGCATCATTAAGCCATTAAACACTCTAAATACAGTAAAAGTATTTCTCTAAACTCTATATGTTATATGTTAAATATAATTTTACCACCAATTTTCACCATTAGCTGCGCTAGTATGTAAAACGTCAAAACTGATAATTTCTGGCTGCAGCAAGGAACAAAAACATCCTGACCTCAGGCCCCATTAACTTAGAAGGACATGAAAATCAACTAAGTGCTTCTGTAATTAACTGTTGTGGCAAAGGCGCTATATAGGCATTGACCCGACACAAACTGACAATGGAGGCATATGTAAAATAAAACAAAAAGAACTTTTATTTCTCTTCAGCCGTGGGGCACGTCTTCCCCGTGTCCCACAAGCCCAATACAGTCACAAAAACATACAAAGTAAATCACCCCAAACCACACTCCTCATCATCATCATCATCATCATCATCATCATCATCATCATCATCATCATCATCATCATCATCATCATCATCAAGGCAGCTTCGTCATCCTCCTCCCAACTCTGGCGCCTAGAGTAGTTGCTTCAGGCTCCTTTTATAGCACCCCGGGAAGTGCTGCAGGTGCTTGTTGACCTACTTCTGGCTGCACCTCTGGGTGTGGCTGCGTTCCCACCAGATGGGCTCGTTAGGCCATGCAGCTCCCCCTGGCAGTGGCCATGGAGCCCAACAGGAATGAGCTCCAGTGTTCCAAACTATTGGCCCCGATGCAACCCAGGGGGGCTGCCAACAAATGTTCCGGGGGACGTAGTGTGCATACCATGACTGCTCCCCCGGATCCAGTGTCAAAGGGGCGTCCCGACCGGGCATGGGTCCCGGCCATCTGCGACACTGTATATTTAAGAAATTCCAGGGGGCTCCGCCCCCTGCTTGCTTTGCTTGCCCACCCCCGGGTTTGGTTTACCGAATATACAATTTAAAGAGATTGTTATTTTCACGTGAATTGTTACATATGCATTATTTTCACTTTTACTTTAAAACTTTAGTAAAAACAATACTTGTCCTTTATTTCCGGCCCCGGGCATGGTTAACTCTTTCTCACGGTGGGGGGGGGGTGTGGGGGCTGAACACATGCTCAGGAGATGCCGTCGGATAATCTGCTGCCTTTCTGCTGCTGCTACTGGCGAGCTGGGGGTTCTTTTTGTCGCGCTGCACGTCGATCATTCAAAAGCCTGTACTGCAGCTGTCCTTTTGCCACTTTGCGTCTCTGCCACTCACATTGTGAAAGGGGTGGTGGGGGGGCTGAACGCACACTAAAGGAAAGCAGTCGGATCATCTGCTGGCTTCCTGTTGCTGCTGCTGCTGCTGGCAAGCTGCATGTTCTGCTTGTCGCTTGTCATTGTTTTAAGAGCTGGGAGCACATGATGTTTGTCTGTCAAAGGCATTCCAACAACTGCTTGGTTAGATGACCTTGAACTTGTTTTAAATGTGGTCTCACTGCCTTGTCTTGCGTAACGTTAAAGTGTCTCTCGCAGGACATCAAATTGTCTTTGCATGACGTTAAAGTGTCTCATGTGCGGACATTAAATTGTCTTCCGAGAAGACCATGTCTCATCTCTCTCCCAGGATATTTTCTATAATAGAGAGATAATCAACAGCTGTAATTCAGTCATTGCTTTCCCTTTACTGCATGGCTCCATGCGTGTGAAGTAAAGGCTTCTTCTTTCATGCTGAGGACAGCTCTGTGAATTTATCTTTGACAGGTACAGTCAGTCTGAAATTATACTTGTCTTCAGCTTAAAGCTACAGTGTCCTCCATATATATACAGTCAAAGTAAAAAATATGTGAACCTTTTGAAATTATCTGGTTTACTGCATGAATTGGTCATAAAAAGTGATCTGATCTTCATCTAAGTCACAGGTATTGATATACAAAATGAGCTTAAGCCAATGACACACAAAAAATGTACTCTTTCATGTCTTTATTTTACAAACGCATTCAACGTTCACAGTGGTAGTGGAAAAAGTAAGTGAACCTTGGGATTTAATAACTGGTTGACCACCCTCTGACAGCAATGACCTCAACCAGGCACTTCCTGTAACTGCAGATCAGTCCTGCACATCATGCGGGGGGAATTTTAGCCCATTCTTCCCTGCAGAACTGCCTTAACTCTTTCATATTCTTTGGTTGTCTTTTGTGTATGGCTCTCTTCAAGTCATTCCACAGCATCTCAATAGGATTGAGATCTGGGCTCTGATTGGGCCACTCCAAAAGGCGGAGTTTGTTCTTCTGAAGCCATTGTGCTGTGGATTTGCTGTGATGTTTGGGGTCATTGTCCGGTTGCATCATCCCGCCTCTTCTGAGCTTAAGTTGACGGACAGACACCCTCACATTATCCTGAAGAATTTGTTGATAAACTTGTGAATTAATTTTCTCCTTAATGATGGCAAGCTGTCCAGGCCCTGATTCAGCGAAGCAGACTCCACCATACTTTACTGTAGGGCTGATGTTTTGATGTTGATATGCAGTGCCCTTTTTACACAAAATAAAGTTCTGCTTGTTCCTCCAAAATTAGTCAATTTTGATTTCATCACTCCACAAAACATTTTCCCAGTGCCGTTGTGGAGTGTCCCAAGTGCTCTTTCGCAAACTTCAGGCGTTCTGCAATGTTTTTTTTGATAGCAGTGGCTTCCTTCTTGATGTCCTGCCATGGACTCCTTTCTTGTTCAATGTTTTGCGTATAGTTGACTCATGAACAGAGATGTTAGGCAGTTCTAATGACTTCTTCAAGTCCTTTGCTGTCACTCTAGAGTTCTTCTTTACCTCATTGCTGACTTTGCATTGTGCTCTTGGGATCATCTTGGTAGGACGCCCACTTCAAGGCAGAGTAGCCACAATACCAGATTGTCTCCATTTATAAACAACTTGTCTAAAAGTAGACTGATGAATATCTAAAATCTTTGAGATGACTTTGTAACCCTTTCCAGCCTTATGTAGATTACAATTCTCGATCGTAGCTCTTCAGACAGCTCTTTTGTGCGAGGCATGATTCCCATCTGGATATGCTTCTTGTCAAAAGCTCAAACTCAAACTTTATAGTGTTTTTTATCAATCAAAGTAATTCTAGGCCACACCTCTGAACTCGTTTCATTAAATGGACTCCAGGTGTGCTAAATTCTGACTGCCATGAGCTTTTTTAAAAAGTCATTAGCTTAGGGTTTACTTACTTTTTCCAACCTTCAGTTTCACAGTTTGAATGATTTATTCAATATGGTCAAAAATTCTCTGAAAATCTGTGTATCTTTAGTTATAGGAGACTGTGTTTGTTCATTATTGTGACTGCCATGAAGATATGGGAATTAGACATAAATATAGATAATTCCTAGGGGTTCACATACTTTTTCCTTTGACTGTATATATATATATATACTATATATATATATATATATATATATATATATATATATATATATATATACTGTATAGCTATACTAATAAAAGGCAAAGCCCTCACTCACTGACTGACTGACTGACTCACTAACTCATCACTAATTCTCCAACTTCCCGTGTAGGTAGAAGGCTGAAATTTGGCAGGCTCATTCCTTACAGCTTGCTTACAAAAGTTAAGCAGGTTTCATTTAGAAATTCTAAGCGTAATGGTGATAATGGTCGACAACGTCCGCCATGCTAAACTTTCTTATTTATGGCCCCATCTTCACGAAATTTTGTAGGCGGCTTCCCTGCGCTAACCGAAACTGATGTACGTAGCTATTTCGGTGGTATGACACCACTGTCGGCCGCCATATTGAACTTTCCAACAGTCATTGTTACCTATGGGCCCATCGTCAAGAAATTTGGTATGCGGGTTCCCAATGCTAACTGAATCCTACTTACATACATATATACGTCCATAGCCTGCAGCTTGGTTGCCGTGTGAGGTGGCGTTAGGTTCCCCATCCCAACGCCTCCCACATTGTTGGCTGCCTGCCTATATAAGTCCGTCCATCGCTCTGGTCTCTTCATTCCCTTCCTTGCTTCGCCACGGGATTCACGTCTCCCTGCTGTTAACCGCAGCTTTTTTATTTAATCCACGGCTTCTCCGCTGTTTTATTGTTCGTTTATTACAATTATAGTTAAAGTATAGGTATTTTAGACTTAGTTTACATTGTTCAGGTACCCATTTCCTTTATCGTTCCAACCGTACCCCCATTAACATGTCTATCGAGGTGATCACCATCAATCAAAGAACTGTCACTTACCAAGTGGTTTCCATGCCCGGAGATGGCACCTGCCTTTTCCATTCTTTGTGTTACATATTGCACGGCCATATCAGGCTCACTCTTGATATCTGGAGGAACATTGTGTGTTATGTATTGAATGACTGTGACAGGTTCAAGGTGTGGGGACGGTACAGGAGATACTACACAGGGGCACTATAAGAGTGAAATGCTTAAGCCCTTCACCTATGGTTGTGCATGTGAGTTGATGACTGCCGCTGAATTGTTCGGTTGTCGCTTTCAAGTGTACCGAAATGGCCAAATATTTTACACCTTTGGACAACCGCCAATGCCTCTTAAACATCTTAGATTCACAGGTGACAATTTGAGTAGTGGACACTTTGATGTTTATGAATGTTTAAACTCTCAAAAGCTGGATACGAAGTTATCGATGAAACCGGATGTTTGCTTACAACGCTTGACAGATGCTGAATGTCACTTCAACACAACAAGTCCTGCAAATACTAACGTAATTGAAGACTGAGATTTGAGGCAAGAATGCTTTTCACATGGCCAACTGTACGTTGCATGCTCAAGTGTAAGCTCAGTGCACAGCTTGGTCATGTTACAAACGGAGGGCCGAACTGACAATGTGGCATACAAAGAGATCCTTAACAAATAATTATATATATATACAGTATATATATATCCATCCATTATCCAATCCATTATATCCTAACTACAAGGTCACGGGGGTCTGCTGGAGCCAGTCCCAGCCAACACAGGGCACAAGGCAGGAAACAAACCCCAGGCAGGGCGCCAGCCCACCGCATATATTGTGTAGTGATCCCAGAATCCAGACCTAAGAGGGACACACTCCTCTGGTGGTTGTGGACTGTCTGATGGGAGCAGAATGCCTAGAGAAGCTGGCTATTAAAAGCTCCTTCAGGGGTATTGGTGGTACAGATGTAGCACTTACGGTAAACTTTGATTGCATCTCCTGGCTGCCAAAGCCCACTGGTCCAGATGTGTGGCTGCTAGTGAGCATTGTATGTAGACACCAGCTTTGGGTCAGCTCACGAGCTGGGAGATAGAATGGCGTATGGTTTGCCTCTAACCCCAGGTGAATAGTGAGGCAGAAATGTGTGGTGTGTGTGTGCTGACAAAGAAACAAAGCAGCATGGTGTTCATGTCGCCAGATAACAACAAGCTGTGTTATTGAAGTGGTGCCAAAGATGCCAACAGTCCTTTTTCTGGCAATTCAACAGCAATTGGCATAAAGAGGCTAATTCTATTCCTCTGTCTTTGACAATCCCGGGTCATTACACTAGCGGCAGTGATTGGAAGAAGAACAGACTAACTTCCAAGATGGAGGACAGGCTTAGCACTAACGCTGGTGGACCTCTTGATCACATTTACGATGTCTTGCTTCAGGCAAGGCTAACCTGGCACATCCACATAATGACTCGATGTCTGGAGTTTGTGATAAACCTCGAGGTTGTCAGTTTCTGGAGGAGAGGGCAGTGTAATGCCACTGGGTCTGAACCTCTGAGGAACATGCTCCTTAGGTGGTGGCAGGCTGTGTGAGGAGAAAGGAATACCTGGAGAAGCCAACTATAAGTCGACCCTATGAATAACATGAGAAGCAATATTCCAGGTCGTTCTTTTTTTCACCCATTTAGACTATTTTTATCATCATTCACAGGAAAGAAATTGGCGTTCAGAGATTGTGTTTTTAAACTTAGGCTAATTTTTAAACTCCCTCCACTGCATTTTTAACGTTTTCATCCGCCTGACACCCATTCCCCTGCTATTCAGACCTGTATATGTTATTTACCATTGTAGAATCTTTGAGGGGACCCCCTCCCAAATTGTGTGATGGTATATACCCATTGTACAACTCTGAAATATCTCTGAGGGGACTCCAGTCCTCGAACTTTCATGGTATGTACCAAGTCTTTCCGGTGTGTCATTTTGTCTTTTTCGGGCATTGGGTTAATTTGTGAGCCTAAAGAGAAGGGATGCAGATATAGCGCTTAAAGAGTACTTCGATCGGACAAGCTGCTGAAGCCCACCGGATCGAATGCCTGGCTGCCATCAAACCTCGGATAGGACTCTCGACTGGGGTCAGCTCAAAGACAGCCAGGGGAATAGTTTTGACATATGGGTTCCCTCTGATACCTGGTGAGGCGGAGCACCAGAAGGGTGCACGTGCCGCCACTGATCATATGAGCGAAACGGCGCTGAAGAAGTCATAGGTCCTTTATGGGACCACTCATCAGTAATCTGTGTAAAGAGGCTAATTCCCTTCTTCCATCTCCCGCACCCTTATAAAATGATATAGATATGTTTATAGAAAAAAATACTGTTCCCCGTTTGTCTAAAAAGTACAAAGCATTCACATCTTTGAATGATTACTTCTTCAGACGTCCATTTAATTTACATTACTTTTATTATCATTTGTTTTCATTTGCATAAGATCCATGTCGCCGCAGCTATCCATAAGCAGCCAGCGTCGCCACTTCGCTGTCAATAAGTTGACCTTTAGCTCAGAGAGTACATAAACCTATGACGCCCTCACCAGTAATCAATGCCGACGAGGCACAGAGCTCATTTTTCCCCGGCACCTAACGCTCATCAGCCTCCGGTCTCTAGAAGATCCTGTCGCAGTGGAGGGACGGCGGCTGTGCAGAGTGTCGAGCAGTCAGTCATTTTACTGTATAACATACAAGATCGAAGACAGCAGCGCCGCGGCTGTGTCGCTTTATAAGGGCCAAGCGAGCAACACGCCTCCTCGCTCATCAAAAGGGCGGGCCTTAGGCGCTTCTTTGCATTTCCTTGTGCTGAGTCTAGTGGCCAGTTTCTCCGGAGGCCGGTAGCACTTCAGCACACATGAGTTCACCGTACTCGCGTCCTCTCCGAGGGAATGTTCTTCTACCTGCCTGTATCTTGCTGTTGTTTCGCTTGGACCAGTTTCGGGCGGAGGACGGCATGGAGGAGCTGGCCACAGAGAAGGAAGCCGAGGAGAGCCATCGGCAAGACAGTGTTAATCTGCTGACATTCATCTTACTGCTCACATTAACTATTCTGACAATCTGGCTGTTTAAGCACCGACGAGTCCGCTTCCTGCACGAGACCGGCCTGGCAATGATCTATGGTGAGAGATGCGAGTTCCTTTTTATATTCTAGTTATTTTATTTGTTCTCGTCATCCAGTCTTACCAGCCGTTGAATTGCAGGGCTGCGGTTCAGTGCTTTATGTCGCCGTTCGGTGTGAAAAAGAATGCAGCGTCTGTGGAAAGCTGACAGCTTAGACGCCGAGATGTTAAGTAATAAAGCTAACCGGCTGAGTATGTTAAGGAGGGAGAACACGTAATAACCAGTGCACACCGCCGCATTCTGCATTCTGACGGCAGGACAATTTGTCAGCGGCTCGTTCAAATGGCGCTGGCGCATCGTTGTGGTGATAAGATGCTTTGCCGTGTAACTTAACCTGACGCTTTCCATCAGCAGTGGTCTTCTTGACTTGCCGAAGGGTATTCGACTTGTAAAAGGGCAGGATGTATGTAGTCGTGAAAGGAACTGAAAATCTCAAAGCCCAAAGCACCCCCAACCAGATGTTTCATGTTCCTTTGTTTTGTTTCTTCCTGGATGTGCTTGCCGTTGCTTATATATAACAGGTTTGTTTTCATATGCTTAGCACTTGCGATCCTCATTTTTTTACAAAGGGTGTACAGTTCTTTTTTCCATTCAGTTCCCAGACTTTGTCCTATTGGACTGTTGTGACTGCTTGTTTTATTTACAACCAGAATAATCCCCAATCAGGTCTTAATCTGGAAGTTTGGCTTCTGCTCTCAGTCTGCTTAGTTAGCAGTTCAATGAAACCCATATACTCCTTTAAAACACAAGGAGTCTGACTTTGTTTCTTTTTTTATTTTTTTTTTTAGATTTATCTGAAATTTTCATTTTTTTTTCTTCTACCTGCATATTTTTGGTTATGGTACACAGGGAGCCTGGCCCAGGAACAAAAAATCAAGCACTAGTCCTGGACAAGAGAAATGGGCACACACGAAATTGGGTGGGCCTGGAAACAACTGGATGGGGAAGCAATCGGACGATCTGGTGGGCCCCCTTGTAGTTTTGCATGACTTGCTTTAATGACGATTGAATTAAGGTCTGGGGTAGGGCTTCTGAATGTGGTTGGGGGCTGATTTCAGAAGAAACCATGTATCTTTGCCCCGGCACACACCGTTATATTCACTGTACAGGTTACCTGGTGATTTGAACTAGACCTTCATGAATATGGCCTTTGGGTAAAATTTGGTTTATTGTAGATCCACGTGGGTCTTTAGTCTTATGTTTGGCCCTAGAAAAACGAGTCAAAAGCGTTGAATTTTATTTGACAAGATTAAGTTATTACTTGTAACAAAAACCTGTAAATGTCAGCATACAGTAGGAAAGGTGTGCATAATGTCCACCCCTGAAGTGATGCAGATTTAGTACACATTATTGGTATAGTATGTTTTGAAACTGTCGCCAGTGCACAGCCTGATGTTGCAATTGAACAGTAGAAGTGTGTTTATTTGTGCAGTTTTCTTATATATTTTTTTTTTCTGTTGCATGAGAATAAGATGGTAGAATGTTAGTGCTTAACCCGTATGATGGAAGTACCCATTGTGTTACTGTAGACTACAACAGGGCAAGGTTTAGTGACATCCCCACATTTCCCCTGAAACAAACAGTGACAGTGTTTAGGGGGGCTAATGTCTTTCTAGTCCTCCTATTTGTTCACAATCATTTTGCCTTCTTTGACACTTTTTGCACCACGATGAAGCTTCATGAGACCAAATTCATGACTGTTCTGTCATGCACAGCCATATATGCATTTTTATCATTATCATTCATTTTGAGCAATGTTTCGGTTTGTTCTAAAACATTAGTATATCCTAATCCGGAAAAACAGTTGATAATAACTGATGTCATTTAATTATCTATTGGGTGTTTTTTCTCCTCTCTTATTCTACATTCAGAAAAGCCTAGGAGTGTGTTTTTTACATTTATAAGACATTTAGAAATCTATGTTTGGTTTAGCTTTAAGTGCTTAACTCTCTTTTGTTGGTTTTCTATTATCTTGCCCTTCTCTGTGCAGTTTGCTCCCTTCCTTGTATTTTAATAATGCCAATTTTAAAAAAAGCAGAGCAGAGAGCCTGGCAAACACTGAACTATGAAAGGCTGCAACTACTTTAGTATCAAACTCGATAATTAGTACCGTAAATGATGGATTCAACCATAACACCTGGAAAACAGAATGAAAATCAAGCTGAAAATATTGTTAACAAGATAAATATATCATTCCCACATAATTGCTTAGTACATCTCTCTGTTATAATAAAAAAAAAAAATCCCGGGACGAGACGTGACTTTTTTTAAGAGAGATACTTTCACGTCCTGCAAGACGAGACTTCATGCCAAGAGATTTAACCATGCCCGGGGCCGGAAATAAAAGACAAAGAGTAGATGACAAAGTAGAACTTCGTAAGGAATTCAAAAACGTTGCCGCGATGCACATGCAGAGCAGGTTAGAGATAATGACAGTACTAAAATTTGAAAGTCTAAAAAAAAAAAAAAAAATGGTAGTAAAGATCACATTAGTGCAAACAAATGTGAAATAACGGAACAGTGAAAAGAGATCAAATATACTGTTCAGATTTAAACTTTAAGTCGGAGACTTGTAGATCATCTAATTTGTGTTGCCATCAGGGAAAAGTAGTGTTTCTTCCCAATGAAGAGGCGTATCCACCAGAATTAAGATTTGTTGTTTGGTGAAAGTGAAATCCACATACGTGAGTGGCAGATGCGAAGTGGGTGGCGTGTAGCACAGGCTGGGGGGGATGAGGGGTTGGCGAGCGGAGCGACCAGGGGATGAAGCCCCCTAGTTTTACTTTTTTTTTTTTTTTTTTTTTAAATTATCAGACTTAGTTTTGTAATTTCTACATTGGCTCCAAAACACAGAAAATATGGAGATAACGGCTCACTTAATTAAGCCAGGAGTCCAATTAAAAACAAAAGTTGGTTGGGACAAAAACTGCTGCCATAGGGGAACCCCAGGACCGAGTTTGGGAATGACCGCCTTAAGGTGTCAGAACACATAGAAATGTTCATGATTTTTTGCAGCATGATGTTGTTTTATCCGCCAAGTGGCAACAGAATGCTGTCACAGCACTGTAAAGTGTATTACATGTTGCCCCAACTTTGACTTGTATTTGGTCGTTTGTGTATAGAATTTTGAACTTGAAACACATTTGTAGAGCCAAGGAGGTTAATTGTACCAGTTAGAAAATGGGCAAACTTAGACACAGATAAGTGGCCTATGTTCGAACTGCCCGTTCAGAATGTGTTATGTAGAATTTTGATGCATCCAGCACTTTATGTTCTCTATATAAACTTGTGATTTTTAGCAATGAAATATTATATGCTAATATGTACAAAAACACAAATAATCATTATCTCTGTTCTAAGATTTCTAAACTCTTTTGGGACACCCCAACCCCCCCAACGGGACGACACATGGAAAGAGCATCCCGAAGAGCGATCGCTGCATCTGTGGGAGACCACTTCTCTGTTGCCAGGGCAACCACAGGCTCGCCGCAAAAGCAAATCTGAACCGACTGCAGTCGCGCAATAAGTGCCTGTCATTGATTGGTGATGTAAGGAACGTTATAAATGCAGGGTACGGTATTACTTGGCCTCAACCCTGCCTGTTTACTGTGTATAGGAGAGTGGTAGATACCGGTACAATAACTAACCGTGCTGTTCCTATTTCCATCTAAATAAAGCTGGTTTTCCAAAAGTACTGAGACTCAGCCTGGTATTTTTGGGGTGCAAGACAGGGACTCGCCCATCACATGTATTTCAACATCTACAGGATTGATTTTGCTAAAATTCTATATCTCCCAGCATTTTACAATGGAAACAACTGTATTACGTTTCATTCTTTTTGAACGCCCAATTTTTAAATATTACTGTGTCCAAAGACTCAGATTTTGAAAGTATTCAATCATCCCTCGCCCCAATTGACCTAACTGAGAAAGGAACTTGGTTATCAGCTCATGGTGGTATAATAAAGCAAAACAGACAGGCAGGAGAAGCAGGTTTTTAATAAATTTTTATCTTTAAGCATTGTTCAAATAGATATTACCCAGCATCCGCAACTAGGTGCCTCTAGAATTTTGTGAACACTTGGTCCTGTGTGTACCTGTGTGTGTGTCAACTAGGCATGTGCTAGAGAAGAAAACATGAGCTAATTTGTGGAGCAGTTTTGTGAAGTAATTTGTCAATACTCGCACCTGTGTAATCCAACAACGATTCTGCAACTACAGTGTCGAGCACAAAACACTTGCATTATAACCAGGCCAGGGTGTGCATACTCCGTTCACAACTGCATCTGCAGCTGACTGTGCCTGCGTGTAATTGAGCCTAAAATAAGGATTCTTGGCAAAGTTTTTCCCTCTTTAGTTCTTCTCTTTGATTAGCTTTTTTACTGATCTTGTAAAAAAGCTAACGTAGGTATGTGGTGATGCGGTGTCTTTTTTTTTTTTTTTCTTTCACTATTATTATAATTGCTCTCGGGGATCATACACTTGTTATTAGAGTCATGAGGCTACAGTGGGCTGTGCTTGTGTAATGTCCAGGCAGGTGCTATAAGAAGCATTCTTATGCCATCATCTCAAGTTCATAAAACTAAAATACATATTTATGTATTGTCAAACGATACCAATGCAGTGATGTGAGTCAGTGATGCTTCGAGCAAATGCACTTCTGCTTGTTAGAATGATGCAAGAGTGGTGGTTGTGTTATGCATTCTTGATTTTTGAATGGCAAACCTATAGCTGAGGACACTTGGTAAAATCAAAATCTTACTGAATTTGTTTACATCCTGCAGTGCCTATTTCTGTTTTTTTTTTTATTTGTATACTGTAGGTATTGTATTTTACATAACAATATGCTGCCCAGTCTATTCCAGTTTGCACATGGTTGAGTATGCATGTTTTGTGTATATCTTAGACCTGATGCTGTGTTTGCCCACATTTGCCCTGGCAGGTATCATCTCTGTTTCCAAACCATTTTCTTAGGTGACAGGTGCAAGCTGATCATTTTTTGTGTTACTAACATTAAATGTATGCTAGTATCTAGTTTTTGACAGAGAAAAGAGTATATTTTGCATTGCTTTATCTCTGAGTCTTTGCAGTATAAATGATATCAAGCTGTGGAGGGTTAGTTGACCCGACTTTGAACTGTTTTAACTTGATGGTGCTTCTTCAAGATTACAATAGACTTGTCAAGCATGCCTAACATTTGAAGTGGGAATTAAAAATTTTTTTTTTGCTCCTGCCGTAACGCTCCAGTGATTAGAGTTTAAATTCTGTCCACTCTGTCATATTTTCATGCTGTCATACTTTGTGAGTGTGTAGGTGTGTGCCTTGTACTGTGATTCCCATCAATGCCCTATAGAGGTTATATTAGGTTAAATGACGACTTTGGCCCTGGGAAGTGCTTGTGTAATTGGACTAGCACTTTCCCAGGTTTCTCACTACGTCACACCCCAAGTTCACAAAATAAAAGGCCAGAAGATTGATAAAATTAATTTTTTAGGTTTCATTCCTTATACCCACCATTGCAATTTCAAGATTCACAAAATAACAAAGGGAAAAAAAAACATGATAATCGGTAAACCAAGATGTATTTTGACAGTTTATTAGAGCTTGCAAATATACTGTTATCAATTTAAAAGTAAAACCCTGCAGTGGATTTACAGGAGTAAGTCCTTGATTTAGATGGGTAGTGGTCAAGAGCTGCACTTTACAGTAAATGAATGGAAAGATGCATCTTGTTAAAATACTGTATGATTAGAACTTTAATGACAAAGCAGTAGATTTTCCATTATTTTAATATTCATTAAGACTATCATTTATTTACACATTTTGGCAGTTGTTTTTAATCAACTGCTGCATGAAGGTTAACACTGCTGAAGCGGCACCAGGATATGTTTTGAATTCTGAGTTTGCTCACAGTCTGGGCTGATTCTTTTTGTGTCCTTCTGGTTGTAAAGAGAGTCAGAACACAATGAAAAGGTTTGGGGATCTGCCCTGTATATTGTATGGTTTGCTGCAAGCAACTGAGATGAGTGAGTGAGTGAATGAATGAATATTCATAAATGACTGAGTCCCGAAGTAGACTGACTACAGAGCAAAGGCTGTTGACTTTTTATTGCAATGGAAGGGGAAGAGATTTTACATCTAGAGGGAAATGGTCATCTGAGGGTGTGGTTTGGAACCGAAGGAGGGAGGAGACTGGGCCTTACTGCTCCTGAAGGGAAGGAAGAAGAGGCATTAATACACCTGAATACTCCCCAGTGCCTTTGTGTCAGCAGTATTTAGACCCTCCTGCTGCCTCCCATGTGTGCGTGTGTGACACCTTCCACATCCAAAGTTATTTACATTGATTGGAAAATTTGAATTAGTCCATCAGTAACCTGAAACCCCTTTTAGGATTGGTTCCAACCTTGTGCCTGATGATGCTGGCATAGTCTTCAGCCCCTGTGACCCCAATTGAACAAAGTGGATAGAAATAATGCGTAGAAGCTCTATGCTGTCCTCTTTTTGTTAAGGCATTAATGGGTAGAACTAAGATGACATTAGTAGGTTGACCTATTACTCCATGATCCTTCATTTGGACCCACAAGGTTGTGTGAATTAATTATTTTTGCTTATTAGAAGTATATCACAAGTCTAGCATGGAGTCAGTAGGTCTTTTTATATAGTACATTTCATAACCGTGTAGTGTGGCACATTCTCTCGGCATTTTGCAGGATAATAAACTTGCATGAATATGGTAGCTGTTAATCTTCAGTATGTGCTCTCTGGAATAGTATGGTACAGACTGAATGCAAGATTATCATGTGAGAATGCAGTGCAGAAAAAAATGGCTTTTTTAATGCAATTAAATCTGAGACCCAATTACATTAGTTTTAGTATTTATTGTCTAGAATTTGAAATTTTGAAATAATTTACTTTCTGTTGATAACGGGCACAAAAATAAGTTAAAAAAACACAACATGAATTGGACTTTGAGAAGAACAAGTTAAAATTTTGCCTTTTTGAGGCAGGGGACTCATTTCTAGTTCTCACTGCTCTTCCACCTGTAAATTAAGAATAACAGAGTTACACACATTATGCACATAATGGGTTGTGAAACTGAATATGTTCACTGAGTGACATATACTCTTTCCTAAGCTGTTTTCTTCCTTGTTACTGGTGCTGCCAGGACCATGACCTGCAGTTTAAAAATTGGACACATCTCTCCTGCTTCGGTAACTGTATTCCCCAAATGTTCCTTTACCTTTAGTTATTTATATTGTATGTAAAAACACAAGAAGATTATACAGGTTTGGGGTACCAGATGGTGTTCCCCATATAACTGATGAAATAATGCAAAAAATGTGTTGGCAGTTAACCAAGGTAAACGTCTTTGAGATGCAAGTCCAAACAGAGATCAATTAAAGATGGCGGTTATAAGGCAAAGATGCAGAAGAGGTGGCAACCGAAAACTGAAAGTGATGTTAGATCTCATTGTGCTGTCGATCTTCGAATCTGCAGGTAGAAGAAGAGGAGAGGCATTAGGTTCAAAAAAGGTACAGAAACAGGTAGTCCAGGTACTTCACTGACCAGCCCAGAAGAGATTCTTCTAGTCTAGTTTATTCCCAACTACAACAGTGGACTTTGTCTTACATGAGCTTACATCGTCATGTAAACATAAATAAAAAGTTGCAGTCATTAAGCTATATTAGATAAAAGTGAGTGACGTTATTGTAAATATTATATATAATACTTCGAGTGCACGAAAAGCCCTGAAATCTATGGAGCATATTTAGAAAGTAATGACAATGAGAGGTTACCATTAGTAGAATCTTATCTGAAACATATTGTAATTGTCCTAACTCATTTCCCAATTATATAGATGATACAATAACAGAAGTGTTAATACTTAACATTTATGTACCCAGTTCTTCCTAATTGTAAAATTAATCCAACTGCCACTGAAGCATATAAAATATCATCTAGTTAAAGGCCAGATAATAATTGTAAAGAATGTGCTGTGATGAGCATTCTAACTTCACATTAAAGTGTAAGCACTATATAGTACATATTGTGATTTGATTTCATACTGTATCATATCTGGAGCACACCCACAAAGCCAAAGGTTCTAATGTGTATTTAGTAGGTTGTTGGCCTGTTTAATTTTATTTTCTGGAGCTTCTGTAACTAAGCATATCACCACAATATGCACTATGTTTGTAATTGCATGTGATAAATGAAATTTGATTTGATACCACCATGAAGCTCCAGTGCAATACAGAATGGAAGAAACTGGCAGCATCTTTCATTGTCATTTTTCCAAACCAGCACCCAAGCGAGCTCTTAAGGACCCTGACCATGCATCTTTTTACTGAATGTTAGTGATTAAATGTATGTTGATTGTGTATATTCCACAATATAAGTGTTTCCATACATTGCTCATCTTTTCTTTGGCATTGAGTTAAATTTATTTACCTTATTGTCACACTATAATTCAGTCCAGATAAAAATATACAAAATGGTTTATATATATATATGTGTGTATGTATGTATGACAGGCATGAAAAAACACTAATATGCCATTAAAAAATATATATATATATATATATATATATATATATATATATATATATATATATATATATATATATATATATATATATATATATATATATATATATATATATATATATATATATATATATATATATATCATATATATATATATATATATATATATATATATATATATATATATATATATATATATATATATATATATATATATATATATATATATATATATATATATATATATATATATATATATATATATATATATATATATATATATATATATATATATATATATATATATATATATATATATATATATATATATATATATATATATATATATATATATATATATATATATATATATGTATATATATGTATATATATATATGTATATATATATATATAATTTTAATGGCATATTAGTGTTTTTTCATGCCTGTCTGATGCGTATTCAATTCTTTTTGTAGCATTTCCAACCTCTAAGTCCATTAACCTTATTCGCTTTTAGATCATTACTTGAGCAACTGTATAGATGCGTTTTGGGGAAAACCCGAGGTTGACTGGGGCTGTAAAAGTGGCAACAGTGTTGGTGTCGAGTGTTACTTGGGCAATGGTATAGGCATGTTTTGTATAAGTGTCAGGCCTGAGCTTTACCTGGACAACGGTGTCTTCTCCTAGCTTCATAGTGGCGCCTTGTAAGAATCGTCTCTGAGTGATGATGAAGTGAATCCGTCTTCAGGCAGTGAAACTGAAATTGACAGTGAAACAAAAAGCGATTCTGGAAATCTGGAAGGGACCCTCACATGTGCAGCACGTTCATGTTATTATTACTAGCTGAAATACCCGTGTTGCCAAGGAGAAAAAGTGTTTTTTTCTTTAATTGTTTGAGAAAAACGTAATTAAAAAACTTAAATATTACAAAAAATTAATAAACAATAAAGACTCACAAATGTCCTTGTCTCACGGTCTTGTATGTATGTTATCATCCAGTTGATGCTCGGAACCGGCCAACTCTATTTAATCTGAAAAGCAACAGGGGCGTGGTGCTGCTTAAACATAAAGAATGCTGGTAGTCACCTGCTATATACTAACTGTGTAAGGAAAGTATTGAAATCATCAGAACTACTCGGGGCATCTCTCTGCTAGATGGATTAATGTTGCTGAAATTTATCGTTTTGTGTGTCAGCAGCTAAGCGACTGTCTTTCTTAGGAGGTTTCCTTTTTCCAGTGTGCTGGCATCGGTTGCATATCCTCAGACTGGAGCCCTTAACCCAACTCTGCGTCTCCCTTCTGGGCCGGACTGACACACACACTTCTACGCGTAGAGCTTGATTTAATTTCAAAAGCAACGGGGGCACAGTGGTGCTCAAAAATAAAGAATGCTGGCAGTTGCCTCCAGTTCCCCTTTGGTGGTTGTTCCGAGTGTCAACTGGATTATAACTTGCATACAAGACCGCAAGATCACCCCCCACGCTACCTAGAAGGGAGTGGTTTAGGGTTGATTTCACCCTACAGTATTTTTAATCGACCAATGAGGAACATGTGTACCAAGTTTTATGAAAATCGCTCATTTTTTACACTTCTGACTTTATACTTGTATTGCTTTCCATCCATCCATTTTCCAGCCCGTTGAATCTGAACACAGGGTCACGGGGGGGGGTCTGCTGTCTGCAAACCCAGCCAACACAGGGCGCAAGGCCGGAACCGATCCCGGGCAGGGCGCCAACCCACCGCAGCTTGTATTACGTTGCAGATAATATTTCATAAAAATGTCATTTTTGAAGCGAACAAATGTAGTGCTTTTTTTTTTTTTTTTTTTTTTGAGATAGAAATGTAACGCTAAGGAGGTTAAACCTGCTCATGAGGTGGTATAGTGAGTATGCAAATTTATTCCCCTTTTCTGACTCCAAGAAGCACACTGCAACTGCACTTAGTCTTTGTCTTGGTTCCCTAAACTCTAAAATTAGTCTTGCTATCGTTAATACTGTACATACCAACACCAGATTAGCACAGGATCATCTTGAGCTTATAGCACACTGCAGTTAATCCGAAGTGGCCCCTTGTCCAGTGTTCATTCAGTAGCTTGTGAACATAACATGTACTGCCAAAATATCAAATCTTGACTGATTTGCAATTGGAATGACAAGTGACCGGGCGGCACAGTGGCGCAGTGGGTAGCGCTGCTGCCTCACAGTAAGGAGACCTGGGTTCGCTTCCCGGCTCCACCCAGCGTGGAGTTTGCATATTCTCCCCGCATCTGCATGGGTTTCCTCCCACAGTCCAAAGACATGCAGGTTAGGTGCATTGGCAATCCTAAATTGTCCCTAGTGTGTGCTTGGGGTGTGTGTCCCTGCACGGGGTTTGTTTCCTGCCTTGTGCCCTGTATTGGCCGGGATTGGCTCCCCCACCAAACCCCCCCTCCCCAAGTTAGGATATAGCGGGATGGATAATGGATGAAAAGTGACAACCAGATGCTTGTAACACTGTGTTGGACTTTTGTTTGGCAAAAGGAACTCGGGGAGCTCCTAATCAGCTCAGACTTACTACAAACTACAGTACTGCCTACTAATCAATGTCAAAAGGGCTATTTTTCATTGAAAATTCCAAATTCACTGGTCTGCTAAGTGAAGAATTTAATATATAACCCAGCATAATAAGAAAGAACATACTGTATAAGAAGCATCATCTTTTGTATGGAGTTATGCAACAGAAATTTACATCATTACCCTAGTTACGTTCAGGCTGGTCACAAATGCTTTACTGGAGCACACACAAAAAGGATGTAAAAGGATGATTTTCTTGTTGGTAAGTGACAAGTGGTAATTTTGAGGTTGTTTGGATTCAAGCTTTTTAGATGCTCTGTGTGTATTCATCCTGCTGTGGCAATGGGTACATTAGCAAACTGTGCTGTTTTGATTTTTGACCCAATGTTGCTTTTAGTTAAATTCTTTATACATAACCGTAAAGAAAGTTTCAGTGTGTATGATTTGGCACAAACTGGGAGAAATTCCTTGCTAGATTTTGTTTTAAAGAGTACCTTTGGCTAAAGTGACTTTAAATTTGTCACATGAATTTGTTATGAAATTTGTAACAGTGACAGATTATGCATATACAGTATTTGTATATTGTTTAAGAACAATCAGCTCAAATACAGCCATTCTCTACACTGCTTTTTCCCATGGTGGCAAGAAGATAAAAAAGGCTAGATCATTTTTTCAGCTTCCAAGTAACAGATTTAAGCTCTTTTTTGGGGATTCCCAAATATTCCATGACTAGTTTGACACCTTGGGTGTGACTCATGATCTTCTCTTGCTACATTATCAGCAGGAGGCTGTCAGGACCTATTCTTTTTCCTAGACACTTCAACTTGTGCTCATTCTTTTTGACACCACCCATATTTTTTGTTGGCAGATATTGATGGAAGATGGTGTATTAAAACAAGCAGTTATTTCCTAAATATAAGCAACTTAACAGTTACCTTATTTTCAAAATTAACAAGGAGACAATACCCTTTGATTGTTTACTTTGTGTTGTTTTACTCTGATTTTGAAAGAGATCTATATATATGTCACTTTTCTTGTATTTTCTAAATGAAAGTTGGGTTTATACTCCGAAAGAAAGCTTGTTGAAAATTGGCTGATCATTTATGGTGGTAGTGTTCAAATGGTGTTTTATTGAAGTGCAGTTTTTCAAACTAAATTATTGATGAGATGTTTCATCTTGATGCTTAATTTTTTTAATTATCGTGACATGAATTTTATTTATGTGGATTGTAACCGGAGTACCCCAAGAAAAATATTTGCAATCAGGAGGAGAATATGAACTTCTAGGCCAGTAAATTGAAATGCAGTCCCTAGAACTCGGAATGCGCACAACAAACTGCCATCTATGCCTCTCTGACGGTGTGTTATTCTCATGGTATAATTGGAAGGAAGTAATTTCCACACGGGGTTTGGAAAGATAGAAACGGATTGTTCTGCTGCAATAAATAGGTTCGGGGTGAGAAATTTCACATCTAGCGTACCTAAAAATGGGTATCAATTAACAAACAAATAAGAAAACTTGCAACCTGCTTCTCATATCCACATCAGAGAGGTATGATAAAAAGAAGGCTCAGTGGGATTCCTCATACTGTATGAATTAAAACCTCCGTAGGCATCAAGCAAGCATTTTGTTCAAGTCAACTATTTAGATGCATTTTGTCCCAAGTGAGAATTTAGCTTTTTAAAGAAAATCAAGAAATATTATAACAATAAACCCCATCAAACACGTACAAGAAGAATTGCATAAAGGAAAAAAACTTCTGTTTTGTCTAATGATAAGAGAGCAGTGTGCTCTGTCTTCTTGCAGGATTCATATACTGTTCACATCCAGCTTTTTGATAGATGACCAAAATCTGTGGTGTGGTTTTAATGTTTATATAAGTTGCTGCCCTTCAAACTGGTCTGTTATGAAGTCCTAATCATTTGTACCAGTTTTTGTACAGTTGTTGGTAAATGCTTGCACAGATCACTAAAAGGGGCCTCTATGGTCGTCATACATACAGTAGTTGATGGTGATATTTCTTATCACCTGTTTTCATCTGTACAGTGATTAAAATAAGGAGTGAATTCCATGGGTCGTGTAAATGTGCAGCATGAATACATCAAAGACGCATGTAATAAGTTAAAGGGAACCATGATTCTGTGTAGTGTAGTCTCTTTCCGTACCAATGGAGGGTACATTCCATGCTTTCTTGCAGATGGCTGAAATCCACAGATAAATACCTTATTACATTTTTAACTTAAAATTCACCAAAAATAATGTACTTTGCCATATAGTACTTTATATTGCAGTATAAGCACAGTAGCCTAGTACACTACTGTATAAGCACATACCACTTTTTGAATGTGTGAATTTGTTCAACCATTCCTTACTTGCACTTAAATGGCTTGGTCTTTCTCTTTCAGTAGAACCTTTGCTGAAGTCTTCATATAGGCACAAAGCCTTCTGATGCAACCTGTTACCATCAGCCAGAACATGCTGTCTGTTTATGTCTTCCAGCCACAAATTTTAATGCTTTTTCCATCTTCACTAAGTATATATCATGTACTAGGGACTTAACTTTATATCAGTTTTAGTGGCACAAGCAACATTAGCATGAATTTCATGTGTTGTGTGTTGTGTTTTTTTTTATACCACTTATCACTGTACTGCGGCAGAAATCAACATATTAATGAAAGAAACTTCTACTAGGACAATTTTAATTAAACCTCTTTGAGACCGAGAGCAGGCAGGAGGACACACTGTCAATTGCATCTTTATTTCCTCAGCAAATCCTGAAGATGCAGCCTTCATCACAGGAGTCTGTTAAAGAATGAAGAAATAAGGGGAGATGTCCATTTAATAAACAGCTAAATGTACATAACCGAGCTGATTAATGCATTCATTTGCTCGGATTGATTTGGAGGCTCACACACACATAACTTATGTAAATAAGACTGTTCTACACTTTTGTTTTTCTACTTTCTCCTAGGTTCAATCAACATCTTAATTAAAGAAAGAAACTTATCCTCTAACAGTACAAATCAGTAATCGGGCAAGAGAAAAGCTGTTTAGTGTATCTTTTAATTACTCCTCGGCAAATGCCTTAGAGGGAGCATTCTTCAAAAGGAGTCTATGACAGCATGGTCAGAAGGATCGGCAAAACATAGTTAATTTTATAAACTCTTGAATTTACATACAGTGTTAATCAATGCATATATTTTACTCTGGTTGGTTCGTTGGTTTACACATCGGATAACTTGGAAAATAAAAGTCTATTTTTGTTATATTTGTGCTCTACCTGTATTGTTAGGTTTATCCATTATCCTTGAATGGACAGTTGTCACCTACACAAATTTCAAGTGGTTCACAGAACATCTGCTGACTTCTTAGTCATATTTCAGCAGTACACTTTGTTGTTCACGGTTTCTTTATATGCCTGAACAGGTTTCTGAAATCTATTAACCCTTTATGCTATTTATTTAAGATGAATGCTATATTTTAATATGGAAAGCATATCAAAACACTTTATCCTAATTAATTTGGGACCTCCAAGTTTAAGCTTTCTTCCACATTTCCCTCTTTGGGACTTACTTAAGTCGCACTAAAACTGTAACTACTAGTTTCCTACTTTAGCTCTATTTCTAATTTGTATAAATCATTGTCTATCAAAGACCAAATATGCCCCCACCCCCTCGAGATTACAAAGAGGTAAAGATCACTAGCTTTCTTCTATAAATCTCAGATTTGTGTATCACAACCTCATAACTTCTAAATAAGATGATACATCATTGTCAAGACCTATTAGATTTTCTTCTTATTCAATAAAAATTAGCTGGTTATTTCACAAAAAATACCTAGCACTGTATTTTCAATAATTAAGACTATTTAATAGTATCATTGGTGATGATACAGACAGCAAAATTATTTAAAAAAACTTCAAATGTCTCTTGTTTATGTTGATGTGTACAACAATGACCAGAAATAGAATCCTTATACATAACCATGCTCGCATCAACAAAGTCACCCCAATTTAAATCTAGCTGTGGTCTATACTAGGCTGTTCCATTAAAAGCAATCCATTATCTTGCTGAAATTAGGTTTCAATCATCCCTTTGGAAGACATCAGCATTACTGTCATTAATGCAAGCCACTGGCTCATGTCAAGGTCACATTTAAATTGTCAGGGTTATACCCAACCTCCTTATAGTATTGATGTTAAAAGTCTTCTGTCACCAGCTGGAATTCTTGGTTTGTATCTGGGCTTTCCATGCATAAGACATTCCATCTCTGTTGTGCTGACTAATTACTTTGTTTTGCTATCTTCTATATTATTTAGGACGAATAAGCCATTGCATTAATTATGTGTCCTGTATTGCCATCAACTATTTTCATCTAGATGGTTCTAAGTATCTATGTCCTCAAAACACTGTTAACACAAATTTCATTTCTCTTATACCTTGTTCTATGAACTTTGTACAGTACCCTGTATCTAATTTACCATGTTTTAATGCCCAATATAATACAGTTTGTGTCCTAATGCAAAATTCCTAATACATTTTGTTCCATCCATCTATATCAAATACTATTAAACAAATATAATTCACATTCTTCATGAAGAACAATAGATATTAAACAAATGGTACATATTGTTTGCATCAGGAGTCTTCTAGTTCAAACTATATATTTATCTTCTACTAATAGATTTAAACATTTTGTCTTGAGTGTCGTGGTATCTGGATATTGTATGCATCCTGTGGTTCCATTGGTGCAAGACCCCACTCCTGGTACCATGTGACATGCGAGTCGCTGTCTTGCACCCCAAAAACGAGGCTGAGTCTCAGCACTTTAGCAAAACCAGCTTTATTCATCTTGAAACAATACAGCAGGGTTATTTATTGCAGCGGGTGCTACCACTCTCCTTTACACAGATACAGCAAATGGACATAGTCGGGGCCAGGTCAGTAGCCAAGTTATACTGTTCCCTGCATTTATAATGTTCCCTGCATGACCCATCGATGACTGGCGCTTACAGCGCAACCGTGATTGGCTTGTAGTTGTCTCTGTGGTGTTATGCTACGCTGCCAACCTGAGGTTGCCTCGGTGATGGACAAGCAGCCCTTCACAAATGTGGCAATTGGACTTCAGCGTGTCGTCCCATTGGGGGTGGGTGGGTGTGTCCCAAAAGAGTTCAGGAACCTCACAGTATGTAGAAGTACTTACAGTGCATCCGGAAAGTATTCACAGCGCATCACTTTTTCCACATTTGGTTATGCTACAGCCTTATTCCAAAATGGATTAAATTCATTTTTTTCCTCAGAATTCTACACACAACACTCCATAACGACAATGTGAAAAATGTTTATTTGAGATTTTTGCAAATTTATTAAAAAAAAAAAAAAAAATTGAGAAAGCACATGTACATAAGTATTCACAGCCTTTGCCATGAAGCTCAAAATTGAGCTCAGGTGCATCCTGTTTCCCCTGATCATCCTTGAGATGTTTCTGCAGCTTAATTGGAATCCACCGGTGGTAAATTCAGTTGATTGGACATGATTTGGAAAGGCACACACCTGTCTATATAAGGTCCCACAGTTGACAGTTCGTATCAGAGCACAAACCAAGCATGAAGTCAAAGGAATTGTCTGTAGACCTCCGAGATAGGATTGTCTCGAGGCACAGATCTGGGGAAGGTTACAGAAAAGTTTCTGCTGCTTTGAAGGTCCCAATGAGCACAGTGGCCTCCATCATCCGTAAGTGGAAGAAGTTCGAAACCACCAGGACTCTTCCTAGAGCTGGTCGGCCATCTAAACTGAGCGATCGGGGGAGAAGGGCTTTAGTCAGGGAGGTGACCAAGAACCCGATGGTCACTCTGTCAGAGCTCCAGAGGTCCTCTGTGGAGAGAGGAGAACCTTCCAGAAAGACAACCATCTCTGCAGCAATCCACCAATCAGGCTTGTATGGTAGAGTGGCCAGACGGAAGCCACTCCTTTAGTAAAAAGCACATGGCAGCCCGCCTGCAGTTTGCCAAAAGGCACCTGGAAGACTCTCAGACCATGAGAAACAAAATTCTCCGGACTGACGTGACAAAGATAGAACTGTTTGGTGTGAATGCCAGGCATCACGTTTGGTGGAAACCAGGCACCGCTCACCACCAGGCCAATACCATCCCTACATGGTGGCAGCATCATGCTGTGGGGATGTATTTCAGTGGCAGGAACTGGGAGACTAGTCAGGATAAAGGGAAAGATGACTGCAGCAATGTACACAGACATCCTGGATGAAAACCTGCTCCAGAGCGCTCTTGACCTCAGACTGGGGCGACGGTTCATCTTTCAGCAGGACAACAACCCTAAGCACACAGCCAAGATATCAAAGGAGTGGCTTCAGGACAACTCTGTGAATGTCCCTTAGTGGCCCAGTCAGAGCCCAGACTTGAATCCGATTGAACATCTCTGGAGAGATCTTAAAATGGCTGTGCACCGACGCTTCCCATCCAACCTGATTGAGCTTGAGAGGTGCTGCGAAGAGGATTGGGCGAAACTGGCCAAGGATAGGTGTGCCAAGCTTGTGGCATTATATTCAAAAAGACAATTTGGACTGTAAATGCTGCCAAAGGTGCATCGACGAAGAATTGAGCAAAGGCTGTGAATACTTATGTACATGTGATTTCTCAGTTTTTTTTTATTTTTAATAAATTTGAAAAAAACTCAAACTTTTCATGTTGTCATTATGGGGTGTTGTGTGTAGAATTCTGAGGAAAAAAATGAATTTTAATCCATTTTGGAATAAGGCTGTAACCTAACCAAATGTGGAAAAAGTGATGCGTTGTGAATACTTTCCAGATGCACTGAATATGTATGTTGTGATGGGCAGCCACGGCCATTACCTGGCAGGGATGCCAACTTCGTCGGACCAGAGGAGAGAGCATTGGCAGTGCAATACCTTCCCCGGGACACTAGAGTAGAACTCTGCTGGGTGCCTGTGGCACCATGGATTCCTGCAGAGTATGCTGGGACTTGGAGTTTGGCACAGCCCTGTTGGGTTCCATTAGGGCCACCAGGGGGAAGCTGCAGACGCCATATTGGGCTTTCACCAAACCTGGTAGTAATTCTGGGTCTGATTTAATGAGCCACCTGGAACACTCACAGGGCCATCATAAAAGGAGCTGCCTCACTCCATTCGGAGAGCCAGAATCGGGAGGAAGAAGGATAAACTTGCGAGGGAGTAGTGGAGGCGGAAGGACAGGGAATTATCAGCTGAAGGAAGGACTGTCTTGTAGTACTTTGTGTATTGTGCAGTGGTGAGCAGGGAAAAGCACTCCCCATCTGTAAATTAAACGTGTGTTGGACTGGAACTTGAGTCTGCCTGTTTGTGTCGGGTTAGGACAGCTGTACACGCCCCGGTGGTCCACTGTGTATGCATGCAGTATCTCACAAAAGTGAGTACACCCCTCACATTTTTGTAAATATTTTATTATATCTTTTCGTGGGACAACACTGAAGATATGACACTTTGATACAATGTAACGTAGTCAGTGTACAGCTTGTATAACAAAGTAAATTTGCTGTCCTCTCAAAAACTCCACACACAGCCATTAATGTCTAACTTGCTGGCAACAAAAGCAAGTACACCTCTAAGTGAAAAATGTCGAAGTTGTGCCCAAAGTGTCAATATTTTGTGTGGCCACCATTATTTTCCAGCACTGCCTTAACTCTCTTGGGCATGGCGTTCACTAGAGCTTCAGAGGTTGCCACTGGAATCCTTTTCCACTCCTCCATGACATCATTACGGAGCTGGTGGATGTTAGAGACCTTATGCTCCTCCACCTTCCATTTGAGGATGCCCCACAGATGCTCAATAGGGTTTAGGTCTGGAGACATGCTTGGCCAGTCCAGCACCTTAATCCTCAGATTCTTTAGCAAGGCAGTGGTCGTCTTGGAGGTGTGTTTGGGGTTGTTGTCATGTTGGAATATTGCCCTGTGGCCCAGTTTCCAAATGGAAGGGATCATGCTGTACTTCAGTATGTCACAGTACATGTTGGTATTCATGGTTCCCTCAATGAACTGTAGCTCCCCAGTGCCGGCAGCACTCATGCAGCCCCAAACCATGATACTCCCACCACCATATTTGAGTGTAGGCAAGACACACTTGTCTTTGTACTCCTCACCTGGTTGCCGCCACACACGCTTGACACCTTCTGAACCAAATAAGTTTATCTTGGTCTCCTCAGACCACAGGACATGGTTCCAGTAATCCATGTCCTTAGTTTGCTTGTCTTCAGCAAACTGTTTGCGGGCTTTCTTGTGGCTCATCTTTAGAGGAGGCTTCCTTCTGGGACGACAGCCATGCAGACCAATTTGATGCAGTGTGCGGCGTATGGTCTGAGCACTGACATGCTGACCCCCTCCTTACCCCTACAACCTTTGCAGCAATGCTGGCCGCACTCGTGCGTCTATTTACAAAAGACACCCTCTGGATATGATGCTGAGCACGTGCACTCAACTTCTTTGGTTGACCATGGTGAGGCCTGTTCTGAGTGGAACCTGTCCTGTTAAACTGTTGTATGGTCTTGGCCACCGTGCTGCAGCTCAGTTTCAGGATGTTGGCAGTCTTCTTATAGCCTAGGCCATCTTTATGTAGAGCAATTCTTTTAGTGTGGTTTTTTTTTTTTCTTTTTCAGATCCTTAGAGAGTTCTTTGCCATGAGGTGCCATGTTAAACTTCCAGTTACCAGTATGAGAGCAATAACACCAAATTTAACATACCTGCTCCCCATTCACATCTGAGACCTTGTAACACTAATGAGTCACATGACACCGGGGAGGGGAAAATGGCTAATTGGGTACAATTTGGACATTTTTCACTTAGAGGTGTACTCACTTTTGTTGCCAGCAGTTTGAGTTATTTTGAGGGGACAGCAAATGTACACTGTTATACTATGTCTGTCTGTCTGTCTGTCTGCACACATGCACTTGTTTTGTTTTTACACTTCATGAGAAAGAAGTCTTTATACAGAAATCCCATGTAGATGTTGGTTTGGCACTGCTAATCTTTTAGCTTTACTAATGGGGCAAAATATATTTGCTTTGAAAGATAATGGCAATGAAACCTCACCTCTTTGGTTATTCATGGAAAGAGAATGTTGCTGAATATCTTCTGTTTGGTTTGCTTTATGCTCCAGCCATTAATTTCACCTGTTTACTAGCAAACCTCACTTTCACACCTAAATAGTGAACAATTTCATTACTGCCAGTCTTAATCAATACATCTTATAAGCTGTTAATTGTAAGAATGCTTGAACTTTAAATAGAGCTATAATTGGTTAATTTCATATGTTCTTCAAGTATTTATTTAATTGGCATCAGTTTTTTTCCTGTGTATGATATTGATAATGAGGAAAGTGTTCAGATTAAAATCCATCCAGTGCTCCAAATTTTAGAAACATAATTCAGATGATATAGTTTGTAAAAGTTTCAGCATGTAACTTTGCACATTTCATTAACACATCTCGAGGCATTATTTTAGAATAGAACGTCTGTTCATTAATTCTCTTTTTTACTTTGTTTATTCCAAGTTTCAGTTTTGGTAAGGAAGAACAGAAAGTGTTTTGTGTTCCTGTATCCACAGTGGTCTTTCACTTGACTATAAACTTGTATTGCATTCTTTTATAGAGATATTGTACATTTTGTTTGGTTTGGAAGATATTCATACTTGGGATTTTTCAGTTTGCTAGTATTGTGATAGGCATATACAATCATCAAGTTCCTTGTCAATGTGTTCAACTACAAGGTCATATGTTTTCAAGAATAGTATTTGTCCTTCAGCAGTCCAAATACTAGGCAGTGACAATGACAATGTTTGGTTGGAGTTGGCCTGTGTGTAATTATTAAGTACGGTAGTTATTTTGAAATCTTTTTCTGGGTTCTTTTCTCAGTCAATTTATAACATAACATAACATTCTCAAAAAAAGGGTGTAGTATGCTGGAGACAATTCTGTCAACATTGGATGCAAGACGTGTTGCAAATTCATCTCCAGGGCCATTTGTATATATCTTATACAGTGATCCCTCGCTATATCGCGCTTCGACTTTCGCGGCTTCATTCCATCGCGATTTTAAATGTAAGCATATCTAAATACATATCACAGATTTTTCGCTGGTTCACGGATTTCTGCGGACAATGTGTCTTTTAATTTATGGTACATGCTTCCTCAGTTTGTTTGCCCAGTTGATTTCATACAAGGGACACTATTGGCAGATGGCTTAGAAGCTACCCGATCAGAGCATGTATTACATATTAAATAAAACTCCTCAATGATATACGATGTGCTTTCCGCGGTGCTTGATTGTTTGCTTTTCTCTATCTCTTTCACTCTCTCTGTCTGATGGAGGGGGTGTAAGCAGAGGGACTGTCTGTCTAGAGAATAAGGATGCTCCTCTACAAAATGCCGCTTTATCATGGTGCTTCGGCATACTTAAAAGCACAAAAGCACGTGTTGATTTTTTGATTGTTTGCTTTACTCTTGCGCGTGCGCTCTCTCTCTCTCTCTCTCTCTCTCTCTCTCTCTCTCTCTCTCTCTCTCTCACATTCTTTGCCCCTGACGTTTACTTCTTTGAAGAGGAAGATATGTTTGCATTCTTAATTGTGAGAAAGAAATGTCATCTCTGTCTCGTCATGGAGAACAGTTTAAACTTTTGACTAATGTCTTGGGGGCTCTAATAATGTTATCAGTGTGGGAGAGTTTATAAGGGCTTAAAATATATAAAAATAACTATACAAACATATGGTTTCTACTTCGCGGATTTTCATCTATCGCGTGGGGTTCTGGAACGCAACCCCCGTGATCGAGGAGGGAGTACTATATATAAATGTCTGTCTGTCTGTCCAGCCCAGAAGTGCGAGGTACAGCATAAAGCTCAAAGAAAGTGACTCTGTCGCCAAAGTGAAACCGCCGCCACTAATGCACAAGCGAGGCGAACACATCGACAAAACTAAATCTCCAAGGAGAGAGAAACTCGTTTAGCCACTGATAGGCAATGGAGGTGAAACGTGAGCAAAATGGAACTTGCAAGGAGCCGCTAATGCACAACCGATGCGATTGATTGATTGAAGTGCCAGAATATATGAGGTGAGACACAAACCTAACCGGACTGGTAAAAAAAAGAAATATTTGTTGATGAATTACAATATTCTAAACATTGTCAGCTTCTATATACTCCCCCATCAATGTCTAAACCGCTCCATACGTATCTTCCATTGATTGAAACAGTGCTGGAAGTCTTCTTGCTTGAGGCTCAACAGGCTTGCCATTTCTGTCTTCACTTTATACATTGAAGAAAAACGTGTTGCCTTCAGGTCACTTTTGATTTTCGTGAACAAGTAAAAATCACAGGGAGCTAAATCAGTTAAAAACTGCTTTACAGAAAAAGCATTGTGCGTGGGAGCATTGTCTTGGTGAAGCACCCACCCCCCTCTCAACCTGGGCATTGAACATCTTCCATATTTTCTTCTCATTCCTTGAAATGTTCTTTCCACTCAAAAACGTGTGTGCGAGACAAACTGTTATCATCGTACACTGTTTCTATCATTCCATAAGTTTGAGGCTGTTTTGTTCATTTTCATGAGAAATTTGATGTTAATTCGCTGTTTTAATTTTTTTTAATTTTTTTTTTTTTTCACCCAACATTATGGCAGCAACTTGTGTAGCGATCGTTGTGCAAATACTGACTGGGCTGTTCAAAGGATATACCTAGCCGGTCGGCAGTTTAAGAGAGCGTGTAGGAGGAGATATAGTTCTGTGATTCACATTCGGCTGACCTCTAGACGGTTTTCCAAGAAAGCTCCAAGCCCAGTCCAGTTGTGTGTTTTTTTGCATCGACTCTCATACACACTTGCAATGAGTCCAATTTTAGATTCACAAAATAATTTTAACATAAACATATTTTGGGAATAATATTTTTTACACATATGTGGTAATCCTCTAAATCAGAATTCTGATTTCCCAAGGCTGAGTACAAATGTGGTTAAAGAAATGGGATGTTAGCCGTTGTCATCTTTGATATCGTATGACTAGATAAACCTGGCATTACCCGTGTAAAGCATGCATTATCCAGCAGACCTGGGTTAAGCTGGAATAAAATATGAATTTCTAACTTTTTAATTTTTTGCTTTACCTGTAACCTATACATATATATTAACTAATTTTGATGCTTTTTGGCATTTTAGGATAAAGTTTATGGGAGCTGTGTGAGAAGTAGTAAGCTGTGTGGGAGTGAGATATGACTGAAGATGGAGGAAATGAAAGCAAAGCTTGAAAGAATGGTGATGATGATGATGATGATAATGATCAGGAGGATATGTGAAATATTAGTGTTGGCATGTGGAGTGAGAGACTGAGGATGATTGGGTGAGGAGGTGCAGCAAGATACTGTAAATGTTGAATGGATGTGGCTAAGGAAGTAGTGATTGGAGTTAATGACTACTGATATAAAAATGTGTGGGTCTCATTCCATAGGACACCCAGGACAGTGGAAAGAGTAGAAAGATTTGTGAGGAACTCCAGTAATCCTGGAAATACCAGAAAATTATCACTGAAAAGATGGTGATAATGATGATGCTTGTTCAAGTTTTAAAGCTTCCTTTGCAAGTGTTAATTTTTAAAATATTTTTTATTACCTATTTTTAGTATAAGGACCACAAACACTAAAATATGGGGTATCTTGCATAAATGACTATAAAACAGAAATGTTAGTTCTATAGGTAAAGTGAGAAATGTAGTATATAGTAAATGCCAATGAGGAAGTAGGAAAATTTTTATTCTTTTGGGAACCTACTCTTGATTAACTGGCAAATTGTTAGTTCCACATGCCTTGACAATATTAACAGCTAAAAGTCACAAGGGGAATAAAAAAAAAAGATTCTACAGAAACCATATTATTGTAACTGTTCTCTAAATATTGAATAGACAATCTTGAATGAACTGTTATATGTACTCTGTATACACTAAAAAAATGAAAATTGGAAGGATTTTTTTTTTTTGTTAACAGCTGAGTTGTCAAACAAAATTACCCAAAAAGTGGAAGTGAGCCACAATGCCAGTTTTTCAAAAGCAAGGGACTTTCCTTCCATTTTGCTTGGTAGTTGCCCAGGAAATGGCTTGTGCTAAGGCTTATTGTCTGTTGTTGGGTATTTTTTTTTTTTTTTAAAATAGAAGTAGATTTAAGACAGAATGTCAGTGGCTGTGATGAGAAGTACATATTCAGTATGATTAGATTTAAAATTTTTAAATTTTTCATTTTTTGCAGTTCAATGGAATGAAAAAGACAGACATGCAGTACAGTAAAATGCTTCCTATTCTTCTTGTGTCAAACTTTTATTTTTGGATGCTTCTGTCCAGAGGTGGTTTCTGACTTGTGCCTATGCCTTGTCCTGCCAGGATAGTCTCTTACCCTCACAATTCTGAATTGGATTAAGCAGGTTTGATAGTGTATGGCTGTTTTTCTAAGACAACAGATCACTGGTGGAAAGATTGTACATTAAATCTCATTAATACATGGCAGTATCACTTTTTGATGAATATTTCAGTTTAAGATTAGGTAACCATACTACATCACTTTTACTTTTCTCTAATTGCGTTTTACAATCACAATCCATTTGCTTTGTGCAGAATCAGATGATGATTATTTAGTCAGTCAGTCATTGTCCAACCCGCTATGTCCAAACACAGGGTCACAGGGGTCTGCTGGAGCCAGTCCCAGGCAGGGTGTCAGTCCACCGCAGAGATGATTGAAGTAAAATAAATAATCTCCAGTCATTTTGGTTGCATTTCACAAAGCAAGCTTTAAATTGAACCTGTTGACTAAAACCTAACAAATATCCCATGGACATGTAATGGACTTTTTACATTGTGCATAAACATTTTTTCATTTGATCATGGAGTGTTGAGATTGCTGTGCTGTGTTTGTGCACCTGCATATTTGCAGTGATTACAGTTGAGGCCAATGGTTTGCAAACAAATACTTTCAAATTGTCTAACACAACAGATGTCATGCTGCTTTATTTCCATAAGTGGTGGTGTCAAAACAATAGCTAAGACAAGAAGCCACTGATTGGCTAACTGGATTAATTGCACCCGTAGTTGTATTTAAGGGCCTACCTTTAGAGCCAGTGCATCGTTGCCTTTGATACCATAGGAAAATCTAAGCAATTCTGCAATGCAATCCGAGGAAAAAAAATATATGGACCCTCAAAATTTGGTTCTTCCATAGGACCAGTTTCTAAACAATTATAGGTTCCATGGGCTTCTATACAAAGAAGTGTAAACAAATACCTAGGGACCACACAGACAGACACGGCATCGTTCAGGAAGGAGGCACAAGTTAATTCCCAGGAATGAGAGAACTTTGCTGAGAAAGGATCGACTGAACCCCAAGAAAACAACAAAGGAACTGACAATTGAATTGGAGGGATCAGGTACCAAATTATCTACATTCACTCTTAAAGAGAGTCCTTCATCGCTGTGGTCTGAACAACTGTTGTACCAGGAAGACACCACTACTGTAAGGAGGAGCAGGATAAGACCAACAAAATAAAGGCCGAAGTGAAGTTTACAGGTGATCACCAGGATAAAGACCTGGGGCCACATGTATAAATGGTGTATACAACCAAAAATGTTGCATACGCCCATTTCCACGCTCACTTTGAGATGTATAAAAGCTAAACTTGGCGAAAAGCCATGCACATTTTCACGGCAGCCTCACACCATGTGTGCGCAGGTTTCTACTCGCTTTTTGCAAATGGACAGCACCCAGCATCAAAGTAGTGCTACTGTTTCTGTGTGGTGTCCCTTTCTTTTTTTTTAGATTCGCATCAATGTCATGGGATTTATCAAATACACCAAAATTAATTGTATATTGTTTTCAAGTTTAATTCACTTCATTGCAATCCTTCTATAACAATATAATGGTACACGGAATGCCCAAACTATTCCAACTACCATAGCTGCTCTAGCATTGTTAGAACACATCGCAAATAGAATTAGAAGAGAGTATTTATAGATGACTTATAGACTTTTTTCCGGCGCCGCATCCGAGTGGCAGCCTTTCCAGCAGCTCCGTATATGACTTTATCTTTTTACCTTTTTATCTCTATTTTTCTCTATTTCACTGATCACTTCTACCACTTTCTTTTATGTGGAATTGCTCCCTGGACACTTTTTTTACTATTTTACTATTTGACATGGATTTTTACACTCCGAGAATCGCCTATTCAAGTAGTCAGCTTAAAGCACTGAGAAGAAATGCTTATGCCAGTGTGGTTCCTTATTTACCTGACAAGGTAAGGAGACGATATCGGGGCAGCCGAGCTTGCGCAAAGATAAAAGATAAGATTAAATCGAGACAACTTGAGAGAAAATGGCGTTATAAACCGTCGGTGCCTTCTGTGATCCTGGGAAATATGAACTCACTACCAAATAAGATCGATGAACTGGCTGTGCTGGTGAAAAATGTCAGAACCTACAGAGAATGCAGCTTGCTTTCAGCTTTTAGTGAAACGTGGCTAACGTCTACCATCCCAGATGCTAACGTGGAGCTACCCGGGTTTAGCACAGTTAGAGCGGACAGAGACGCAAGTACCTGCGGGAAGAAGAAGGGAGGAGGACTCGCTCTCTATGTCAATACAAAGTGGTGCAACTCGGGACATGTAAACGTTAAAATCTCCAATTGCTGCAGGGACATCGAACTGTTGGCCGTAAGTCTGCGCCCTATTACTTGCCCAGAGAGTTTGGACACGTGATTGCTGTTATTGTTTACATCCCCCCTTAAGCGAACGTGGAGATGGCGAGTGACATCAGCAGAAGTTGCAGAACAACAGCCTGAAGGAAGTGTGGGATGGGATGAAGATTATCGCTGGCTGCAGCTCGAAGCGGGGTGCCGCCATCGAGACAGACGTGGAGAGAGCAAACCAAATGAACAACTTCTTTAATAGGTTTGATCACAGTAACCCACTCTCACCACGGAGTACTGCATCCTCCAACCATCCTTCTGCTGATACCAGCATAGGTGAGACATCCCCACCCACAATTACAGCAGCCCATGTGAGCAGAGAGCTGAAAAGACTTCGTGCCAGCAAAGCAGCGGGTCCAGATGGTGTATCGCCATGACTGCTGAAGGCATGTGCGTTGGAACTGGGGAGTCCTCTACAGCGCATCTTCAACCTGAACAGGGGAGAGTCCCAAGGCTTTGGAAAACATCTTGTATCACCCCTGTCCCAAAGGTATCACGTCCTAGTGAGCTGAATGACTTCCGGCCTGTTGGTCTGACATCACATCTAATGAAGACCATGTAGCGGCTGCTGCTTCACCACCTGAGGCCACAGGTCCGTCACGCCCTCGACCCTCTGCAGCTCGTATACCAGGAGAAGGTGGGAGTGGAGGATGCCATCATCTATATGCTACACCGATCCCTCTCTCACCTGGACAGAGGCAGTGGTGCTGTAAGAATTATGTTTTTGGACTTCTCTAGCGCCTTCAACACCATTCAACCTCTGCTCCTTAGAGACAAGCTGAGTGAGATGGGAGTAGACTCACACCTGGTGGCATGGATTGTGGACTATCTTACAGACAGACCTCAATATGTGTGTCTTGGGAGCTGCAGGTCTGACATTGTGTTCAGCAATACAGGGGCGCCGCAGGGGACTGTACTTTCTCCGGTCCTGTTCAATCTATATACATCAGACTTCCAATATGACTCGTGCAAAAGTTTGCTGATGACACTGCTATTGTGGGCTGCATCAGGTGTGGGCAGGAGGAGGAGTACAGAAAGTTAATCAAAGACTTTGTTAAATGGTGCGACTCAAACCACTTACACCTTAACACCAGCAAGACCAAGGAGCTGGTGGTGGATTTTAGGAGGCCTAGGCCCCTCATAGACCCTGTGATCATCAGAGGTGACTGTGTGCAGAGGGTGCAGACCTTTAAATATCTGGGAGTGCAGCTGGATGACAAATTGGACTGGACTGCCAATACTGATGCTCTATGTAAGAAAGGTCAGAGCAGACTATACTTTCTGAGAAGGTTGGCATCCTTCAACATCTGCAGTAAGATGCTGCAGATGTTCTACCAGACGGTTGTGGCGAGTGCCCTCTTCTACGCGGTGGTGTGCTGGGGTGGCAGCATAAAGATGAAAGACGCCTCACGCCTGGACAAACTTGTTAAGAACGCAGGCTCTATTGTAGGATTAAAGTTGGACAGTTTAACATCTGTGGCAGAGCGACGGGCACTAAGCAAACTCCTGTCAATCATGAATAATCCACTGCATCCACTTAATTGTGTCTTCTCCAGACAGAGGAGTAGCTTCAGTGACAGACTTTTGTCACTGTCCTGCTCCACTGACAGACTGAGGAGATCGTTCCTCCCCAACACTATGCGACTCTTCAATTCCACCCGGGGAAGTAAATGCTAACATTAATTTTATTTTAATTTTTTTCATTTTTATTACTATTTAATTTAATATTGTTTCTTTGTATCAGTATACTGCTGCTGGATTATGTGAATTTCCCCTTGGGATTAATAAAGTATCTATCTATCTATGATGATAACTGGCTTCTAAGTTGATTTCGATATCCAACAGCTATCCTCTTGGAGCTGTATGCTGAACTGGCATCAGCTTTACAAAGGCAGACTTTGAGAAATTGTCCTCTACCAGCCACAGGAGCTTTTCAACGTGAACTTGCTGACCAATCTGGTATTTCACAAAGGTCACAGAGTTGTGCCATACCACCTGTATAGGATGGCATTATCCACTTGTCATCCAGATATATGATTTCATTACACTGGTTGTACTGGGAAACCTCAAAGCACATTTTTCAAATTCGCAATGTCCTGTTTTCCAAATGTAATTGGAGCAGTCAGCTGCATGCGTATTGCTATTGCAACAGCGCTGGACAAGTTACATCAAACAGCTATGAATCGGTAAAAGAATGAGCTGGCATTACATTATCTATAGCAGCACAGCCTAGAAAAAGTGTGGCAAAAGTCAAGCAGTCCTTTTATCAATGGTGAGCCACTTCAAAGAGTCACGTAAAGAGCTGAGAATTTAACCATTATGACGCTTGCAGACGCTTCACTATAAAGGTGCCTTAAGAGAATGAATTTGCTTACTTATGTAAATAGAATGCATTTCCACACTTAAATAAATAAATAAAGAGAAGCATATTATTTATTTTTTTTATTAATTTTATTGCACTCCATACAAAGCAATCAAGTTTTTTTACAAAAAGAAAAATAGAGTCAAGAACAGATCGATCCCCACCCTTGAGAGAGAGAGAGCAAGCCAAACGGCATAAAAATTTACAGCTTTTAAACATACCTAAATTAATAGATTCTCTATGCTTCATGAACTTATTTTAAAATATTACTGATTAGATCCTGCCATGTTTTGAAAAAAGTCTGTACGGATCCTCTAACTGAGTATTTGATTTTTTCCAATTTCAAATAATATAACACATTGGTTTCCCACTGACTTAAAGAGGAGAGTTTGGGCTCTTCCAGTTTATCAGAATAAGTCTGCGTGCCAAAAGTGTAGTGAATGCAATCACAATTTGTTTGTCTTTCTCCACTTTAAGCCCCTCTGGAAGAACCCCAAACACAGCTGTTAATGGGTTAGGAGGGATTGTGAGACCAAGGCTGTCTGAAAGGTAATTAAAAATTTTTGTCCAGAATAATGTTAATTTGGTGCAGGCCCAGAACATGTGACCTAGTGAGGCTGGGACTTGGTTGCAACGTTCACAGGTTGGATCATGCCCTCGAAACATTTTGGAGAGTTTTAGTCGAGACAGATGTGCTCAAAATATAATTTTGAGT
Organism: Polypterus senegalus; assembly: GCF_016835505.1. Classification (NCBI taxonomy): domain Eukaryota; kingdom Metazoa; phylum Chordata; class Cladistia; order Polypteriformes; family Polypteridae; genus Polypterus; species Polypterus senegalus. The sequence continues at coordinate 141,757,787 of NC_053155.1, read as the reverse complement.
TGTATAATTGTATGCTTTGCGCATATGGAGCTCGAGTGAATTCTCTGCATTGCTACATCCCACTCCTTTTCTGATATATTAATTGAGAGATCTTTTTCCCAGTGTCCTCTTGGATCTTTGAAAGGGAGAGATTGTAAAATGATTTTATATATTGTAGAGATGGAGTCTAAGTCCTTGAAATTGAGCAATATTTTTTCCAGCATGGATGAGGGTGCAAGATCAGGAAAATCTGGAAGGTTCTGTTTAACAAAGTTCCTGATTTGAAGATAGTGAAAGAAATGTGTAGCTGGAATGTTAAATTTGGAATGTAATTGTTCATAGGATGCAAAGACGTTGTCTATATAAAGATCTCTAAGCAAGTTAATTCTCTGATAATCCCCTTTATCTGATCAGTATTTCGACAATGTATTGCCAGTGGTTCAATGGCAATCGCAAACAGCAGTGGTGACAAGGGGCATCCTTGTCTAGTGCCACGTTCTAGTTTAAAGTAGTCTGAGCAAATATTGTTGATGCAAACTGAAGCTTCTGGGTTAGTATACAGTAATTTAATCCATGCACAAATGTTCGGGCCGAACCCAAACTTCTCCAATGTAGTAAAAAGGTATTTCCATTCAATCATGTCGAATGCTTTTTCTGCATCCAATGATAATAATATTTCTGGGGTGTTTGGTTTAGTTGGTGAGTATATTACATTAAACAGGCGTCGAAGCACTTTCTCCATCCTTCTGGCTATGATTTTAGAGAGTATTTTAACGTCATTATTCGCATTTAGCATTTAGAACTGTTAGGTGAGAAAGTACTTTCTTTCTCTTTAATTCGTGATTCAGGCCTTTAACATTCCAGCTTATGAAGTTAACTGTCCCATCATGGAGACACTGATTCTGAGTTTTTGATGTCATTTTATAGTCTTAACTGGGAGTGAGACATCTTTGGTCTTAATTTCCTATTTCCCCTAGAGTTGTTGCCATATAGCTTATTATTATGTTGGTAGTAATAATTATAAAGATTGTGAGGATAGATTAGGTATAGATCAGGCCTGCTCTCTTTCTCTCCCCCTTAAACCCCGCACCCTCCCTTTTTGCCTCCCCAAGTGCTTCTCTTTAATCCACAGAAAGTGTGTCGCATTGTGCAAGCATAATTTGGCACACAATTTCGGCTTGCCCATACCTGAAGAGATGCGGTATAATGAACCTGAACCTGACCCTGACCCCCCAAATGACCAGCCAAATTGAACGGCGCAACATCATCTTTTGAATATAATTAGCAGAATTTAAAAACAGGTAATCAGATGCAGCATTTATTTTTTATCCAATTCATTTAGTTTGTGGTCAATATCACATTGTACAGCCATTATATTTTAGTTCTTTGACCACATCTCTTACAGCATCCACTATTGCATTTTGAACTGCGTTCAGAATAGCGCCTGTCAGCACACAGCCCAGTGGTTTCCCAGGCGAAGGTTTGTGAGCAGCTTGCATCCAAAGATGTGCTGTGCACAGCTGTGCCGTCACTACCTGAAGTCGCATCCTTGGCTGGGGGGGTCAACTTTTGTAATATTGTCTGAAGCAAATTAAACAGATAGGCTACAACTTACCTTTTCATGTTGACTTTAAAATCACTTTTTTTTATTTTTTTATTTCAGGCACTGTGTGACTTTCAGAACTTGAACTTTTGACTGTCTCTGCCATGCCGTATCAGTCCATCAATTTGCTTTTGTTGCTTATACCACTGCTTAAGTCAACAAATAGTATGTTTTTTCCTTGCCTCCGCTTCGTGTTTGCAGATTTTTTTTTTCACAGACTTTTGCCATTTTCTTTTAACAAAACACTAAATAGAAGGGGCAATTTTTATTGATTGTATATTTAAATATGTGAAATTCTGGGAGGAGTCAGGGTTGGGCTGTAGGTGTGTGCATGTGCATCGAATTTCACTTTCATTGGGATTTCTAAAGGGGAGGTGTGTGGAACTTGGTGTGTGCGCAGTTTTCTGTATCTGGATTTTTTTTATGCATATGCACATTTCCAATTTTGTCTCTACACCATTTTTAGTGTCCAATTCTGTGTACGGCATTATACATGAGGCTCCTGGCCTTTTGCAGAAGTGTTCTGAATTTTTTGGCTGTAGTGATTACCGCTATGATTGAAAGAAGAAGGGTGATGAGGCTTTTAAGCCAAACACTATCCTAACTGTGAGACATGGGTGTTTTGCTAGTAAAGTAACTGGGACACTTTAGAACATAGGCGGCATGGGGAAGGAGTTCTATGAAGAAATTATGAAGCAACACATGGAGATGTCAACCAGAAAGTTAAAACCTGGTTGCAAATTTGCCTTCCAGCAGGATGATGAAGCTAAGCATGACTTCCAAATTGTAATAAAATGGCCTAAAGACAGAAAGGTAAAAGTATTGAAGTAGCCATCATAAAGTCTTAATTTGAATCTTATATAAAATTTGTGGGCTGAACTGAAAAAGCATGTCTGAGGAAGAGGGCCCACAAACCTTATTGACCTATACCAGTTCTGTGAAATGGAATAAAGTCCTCCAATATATTGTGAAAAGCGTGTGGAAAGCTACCCAAAACATTTGATTCAAGATAAGCAATTAAAAGGCAATGCCACCAAATACTAAAAAACTGTGAACTTATGAACCACTGAAAATTTTGATATGGTAAATTAAGGCTGAAATAAATCTGTGTCTTCACTATTATTTTGATATTTCCATGTATGGAAGTAAAGTAGATAAACCAATTGACTTAATACAGGAAATATACAGTCAGTCAAATGACATGTATGAAGTGGTGAAACATTAACTTTGAAAGTCTTTAGCCTTGTGTATGTAAACTTTTGGCCTCGGCTGTAGGTGGTTTGTTTATCCAGCGCAGCTTTGTGAGTATCTAGTCAATTGTCATACTGTCCATAAACAGTATTGCTGTATACCACAATGCCATATGAATTAGCACAAAAGGCCATGGGAGGGGTAGGTGCAACACTTCCTTCCCTGCCACATACGCTTTGTGTCCCTCTTATTCGCTTTGATGCCCCTCACTGCCCTCAAGTCTACCTTGTCACCTGATCTAAAGGCAGCATTTAACCTCTGTCACACGCAATTTCTGATTTACATGTGCTCTTGTACTCTGAGTGACATCGTTTATGCACTTATTAATATAGCCTGTGACTAATAATGCTTATTTCTCTATATTGATCTGATGACCATAGGTGGCAGCTGCTTTAAACATTGTCCAGTCCATGTGATTGATAAAACACTTTTATAGGGCTAAAACAACCTTCCTTTGGCTACACCCTGATCTATCTGAATGTTGGTTTGGACTATTGAAGTTGTGTTCTGTATTTAGGCACTTGCATAACGGAAACATAATCAGAAAAATGAAGATGCGAGTGGGGATTGGCTTTCTAAGCATTGCATAAGTTTGTAAATGCAAAGTCATTTGTTTATTCCCCTGGTTGAAAAGTTCACATGTTGATAAAATTTGGGGAGAACTATCTTCCAAGTTTATGTGATTAAGATTGCCAGCCACAACATTGAAATCTCCAGCCACAGTAATAAAATCACTGGGATATGTAGTTTACAGCTCTGTAACAATTCTGTAAAGTACAATCATTGCTTCATGTGTGCATGTTCACCCTGTGATGGACTGGCGTCCTGTCCCGGGTTTGTTTGAACCCCATGCTAACTGGGATATACTCCAGGTTCCCCCCATGACCCTGGTCAGGTTCAAGTGGATTAGAAGATGATTTGACATTCCAACACTGGAGAGCAGTGGTATGACTCTATTGCAGCATTTCTGCACCATTGTTCACATAAATGCACAAAGTACCCCTCCGAGCCTTACTGGTTGTTGAAGCTTGGAAACTGGTCAGTCTAGTCAACTGAATGGCCACGTCAGGGATATTATTATGCAGCCATGTTTCAATAAAGAGAAAAAATTGCATAGTCCCTCATCTCTTGCTGAGGTCATCCAGTTTGTTGTCCAGTGAGCAAAGGTTTGAATGCAAGATAGAAGGGAGCGCCAACCCAATCAGATTTATTTTTTTTCTATGCTTATTATCTAATAGAGTAGTATATGACAATAGTGCAGTACTTCACATTGTGCAGAACTAACACCTTTCATCTAAGCAACTCTACAGAAGCTCTACTGATGGCATAGAATGATATGCTTCGATTTCATTTTGATAGCAGATGCATCAGGTAAGTTTAATTTCACCATTTGATCTTGTGTATTTATTTACTCGTTCTATCCAGTACTCAAACTGTATGAATGTAACATTTAGTTTATCTCAAATCCCATGTCTGCTGTGCTTTGGACTATAAATATTTGTTAATGTTCATTTTGTAATGTTAAAATTTTACTACACTGTATTAAAGATAACATGCCTCCAGTGTTCACATTGTGCCCAAAAAGTGATGGTATTGAGTGAGCAGCCCAGCTGCACACATCACTTTGGTGATGTAAGATAAGGGGGCTTGAATATCTGTTGCACAGGGCACTGATCTTTGTTTTTTCATCTTGTCTGCCTGTGGTTTGGGCGACCTGAACACAAGGAAATTTACACCTTGTTTTTATGTGGTCAACTGCCATATGATTGTTAGAGAGGCCCTCTGTCTAAATTAAGTGCCAAGTTTGCTTTAATCGACAGGCATTTTTTATATTACCCATAATGAGGATTTTGGTCTCGTCTGATGCGAGAGATGGACGTCTGAAGTGGAGCTCCACTAGCAGTGGTGTTATTTTTCATATTATTTGCTTATTATTCTGAGATATCCTGTATTTATTCAACCCGAGAGGGACTGCTACGGTATATGTAAGCACATATAAACATGGCCAACAAGAAGGGGTTGAAAGAATGAAACTAAAGCTACATCAAGCTACGATCTGCAAGCCCCAGTTGAAGATACGGCCTATCAGACACAGACCTGGATCAGATGGGTGAAAACACCTTGGGACCACGGTCCGCTACATCGTCGCCGGCTGAGAGCGAAAAGAGGAGCGAAGATGCGATCGTGAGTGCAGATGTGGATAGCTCGCTGACTGGAGAAGATTACCTGAAACTGGAAGGGGCCGGGAAGTCCGCGGCTTCAATTATGCGAGCCAGTAGCAGCAGGGACACCGGCTTCAGCAAAGTCTGCTGCTTCATCTACGGTACAAGAAGTCACAACTGAACTATTTGAACTGAAGGTGTTGCTCGCTGAGCTCGCGCAAGATATAAAGAAAAGCGAGAAGGCAAAGGCACTTGAGAGACTGAAGCAGGAATTGAAACAGGAGATGAAACAGGCCAATGAAAGGCTGCGACAGGAATTCCAACAGGCAAATGAAAGGCTGCGTCAAGAGGTGCAACTTGAGCTTCGACAGGTGCTGGGTAAAATTGAAGAACGCATTCAGGAAAACTCCGTTAAACTGAGCTCGCTTACTGATCAATTGGAGAATTTCAAGGAGACATTCACGAATCGGATTGAAATTGCTGAACATTTAGCTGCCAGTGCCGAGGAAAGAGCAGTAAATGTCAGTTCCGAATGCGAAAAACTTGGAGACAGACTGGCTGCTTTAGAAGATGGGAGTAGAAGGTATAATGTCAGAATTGAAGGTCTACCGGAGAATCAAGAAAGTTCAAACCCTGTGAAATTCGCAGCTGAACTTTTTTCTAAAATAATCGGGGGCGACTTTAAAACAGAATCTGAGATAGCAGGAGAAAGTTCAAACCCTGTGAAATTTGCAGCTGAACTTTTTTCTAAAATAATCGGGGGCGACTTTAAAGCAGAATCTGAGATAGCAGCGGCTTAACGCGTACGCGGATCAAACACCGTCAGACCCCGACCAAGATCTTTTATAGTTCGTTTTGAACGATTATCATTTAAGCTAGAGGTGATGGCACTCCTCAAACAAGGAAGATATTATATATGAAAATAACTACATTCATATCTTCCCTGACTTATCTCCAGCAATAGCTATTAAATGCGCAGCCTTCTATAATATTAAACAGCAGCTGCGGCAAGCCAGTGTCAAATACAGCCTCCTGTATCCGGCAAAACTGAAAGTGGAATGGCAAGGTCATTTCTATGTCTTCGCTAGCAAGGAAGAAGCAGAAAATGAATTAAAAAAGCTGATCCTGGGACTATTCTGATACATAGAGTCATGGCGCTAGCTGATAAATGATAAAGCTAGGATTAATAATCTACTGTCTGATCTATTAGTTTTAAAATACGGGTTTTTTATCAGCATATATTCTTATTATTACTATTACTAGGGCGCTATCTGTTTGTTTTATTGTGCCTAATTACTTTTACCTCCTTTTTTTTTTTTTTTTTCCTCATTTTCTTTGCTAATTATCTCATCTCTACCCTAAACGCGACTGTTCAATATCATACCCTTGGTTTACTGTTATTGCTATTACTGCATTAAGACTTGTTAATGCACAGTTAATGCATATATATATATATATATATATATTAAGTGCAAAATTCTTTTTTTTTTCTCTTTTAAAGACTATATTGGTAACAGATATCTCTATCTTTTAACCTAAAGCGCCACTGCATGGGGCTTGATGTGCTTTGGACGTGCTCTGTCTCTGGGTATGTCAGAGGACTGGGACTGCGTGAAGTGGGTTTTAGCCTCACCTGGGGAGGCAAAAGGGAGGGTGGGGGTTAAGGGGAAGAGAAAGAGAGCAGGCTTGATCTATACCTAATCTATCATCTCAATCTTTATAATTATAACTATCAACGTAATAATAAGCTGCATGGCAACAACTCTTGGGGAATAGGAAATTAAGACCTAAACTATTTCACTTCCAGTTAAGACTATAAAATGACATCAAAAACTCAGAATCAGTGTCTCCATGATGGGACAGTTAACTCGTAAGCTGGAATGTTAAAGGCCTGAATCACGAATTAAAGAGAAAGAAAGTACTTTCTCACCTAACAGGTCTAAATGCTAAAATAGTATTTTTACAGGAAACCCACTTACTAAGTAAGGATCAGTTCCGCTGCAAAAGACTGGACTGGCCAAATGTTCCATTCTAGTTTTACAAAGAAAACTAGAGGGTGGGAATTCTCATACATAGAACAGTACCATTTGTAGCATCAGATGTAGTATTGGATCCTGAAGGGAGATATGTATGGTCATGGGAGACTTATCTAACTGTAAAATGATTTTGATAAATGTTTATGCACCTAATGTTGATGATAAGGAATTTATACAAAATTTATTTGCATCCATTCCCAATCTGAACACTCATAAACTTATAATGGCTGGGGACTTTAATTGTGTTCTAAATCCACTTTTAGATAAGACTTCCTCCACAGGGGAGCGCAACTAACAGCAAAGATAATTACAAAGTTTATAACTGATCACAACTTATCAGATCCCTGGAGGTTTTAAACCCAAATTCAAGAACATATTCTTTCTACTCACCAGTACATCATTGCTACTCAAGGATTGATTACTTCTTTATAGATAATAACTTCTTGCCTAAGATTAAATCTTGTAAATACGATGCTATTGTTTTTTCAGACCATGCACCTATGATCTTGGAGCTGAAATTACTAAGCCCCATACACTCACCCCAGATGGCGCTCAACCGCTTCTATTAGCTGACGAGAATTGTACTGAATTTATATCCAAACAAATCAAATTCTTTCTAGAGACAAATACATCCCCTGAGATCTCTGCAGGAATACTCTGGGAAACTCTTAAGGCCTTCTTAAGAGGACAGATTATCTCATATCTTTCCCACAGAAATAAATCCGAGCGAAGAAAGTAGCAGAGATAAAAGCGAAATTACTAAAATAGATGAAGAACATGCCAGACTACCAAGCGAGACTCTACATAGAGGAGGCAGGCTCTACATTCAGAATTAAACTTCTTGACAACTAAAGAAACTGAACAACTAATTTACAAATCCAGACATCATTATTATGAACATGGAGAGAAAGCTAATAAGCTTTTAGCTCAACAAATTCACAAGCAAGAAGTGCGCAACGCAATCTCGGTAATCACTAACACGAACGGAGATAAAATCATCGAACACAAAAATATAATGCACACTTTTAGAGACTACTATAAATCCCTATATACTACTGAGTTTAAAGAAGACAATATACAATCTAATGCATTTCTGGATACATTACAGATACCACAAATTGACGCTTTTAGTGTGGAGGAACTTGATAAACCTCTGTCATTATCAGAATTACTAGATGCTATAAAGTCACTCCAAGGTGGAAAAGCAGCAGGCCCTGATGGCTACCCTGCAGAGTTTTACAAGAAATTCTCCGCTCAGCTAGCTCCCTCCTATTAGCAACATTTACAGAAGCCAGAGATAACCAATCTCTTCCACAAACCTTTCGCCAAGCACTAATCACTGTCTTTCCAAAACAAAATAAGGACTTATTACAATGTGCATCATACAGACCAATTTCACTTCTGAATAACGACGTTAAAATACTCTCTAAAATCATAGCTAGAAGGATGGAGAAAGTGCTCCCTCGTAATATCACAAGACCAAACTGGATTTATTAGGGGCCGACACTTATCTTCAAATCTTGACGCCTGTTTAATGTAATATACTCACCAACTAAATCAAACACCCCAGAAATATTATTATCATTGGATGCAGAAAAAGCATTCGACATGATTGAATGGAAATACCTTTTACTATTTTGGAGAAGTTTGGGTTTGGCCCGAACATTTGTGCATGGATTAAATTACTGTATACTAACCCAGAAGCTTCAGTTTGCATCAATAACATTTGCTCAGACTACTTTAAACTAGAGCGTGGCACAAGACAAGGATGCCCTTGTCACCACTGCTGTTTGCATTGCCATTGAACCACTGGCAATACATTGTCGAAATACTGATCAGATAAAGGGGATTAGCAGAGAAGGACTGGAACAGAAAATCTCATTATATGCAGATGACATGGTACTGTATATATGGACCCAGAAAATTCTGTGCCTGCAGTCTTAGCAGCACTCACAGAATTTCAAAAGATCTCTGGTCTCAGAATTAATCTGAATAAAAGTGTACTCTTTCCAGTGAATTCTCAAGCATATAATATTAGATTAGACACCCTACCTTTTATCATTGCAGAACAGTTTAAATACCTGGGGTAAACATCACAAGTAAACATAAAGCTCTTTATCAACAAAATTTAGCGTCTGCATGGAAAAAATTAAACAAGACTTGCATAGATGGTCAACCCTTCATCTCACACTAGCTGGAAGAATTAACACTGTTAAGATGAATATTCTTCCTAAGCTCCTTTTTATTTCAAAACATACCAATATACATTAATAAATCATTCTTTAAGCAATTAGATTCAACAATAACCTCATTTATTTGGGATTCAAAACATCCACGCATCAAAAGAGCGACCCTACAAAGACAAAAGGCAGAAGGTGGCATGGCTCTACCTAACTTCCAGTTTTATTATTGGGCGGCAAATATACAGGCGATAAGAACCTGGACACAAATAGAAGAACATACACAGGCTTGGACCGCAATAGAAGTAAAATCCTGCAGTACTTCTTTGTATTCTTTGCTCTAAGCTCCAATAAACACACGTTATCGGCAATACACTAATAACCCAATTGTGCTCCACTCACTTAGAATCTGGAACCAATGTAGAAAGCATTTTAAGACGGAGAAGCTTCTTCTGTGGCACCCTGCAAGAGAACCACCTCTTTCAACCTTCACAAACATATGCAGTTTTTAATATCTGGAAAAAATTTGGAATTAACTTGCTTAGAGATCTTTATATAGACAACGTCTTTGCATCCTTTGAACAATTTCATTCCAAATTTAACATTCCAGCTACACATTTCTTTCACTATCTTCAAATCAGGAACTTTGTTAAACAGAACCTTCCAGATTTTCCTCATCTTGCACCCTCATCCACGCTGGAAAAATATTGCTCAATTTCAAGGAGTTAGACTCCATCTCTACAATATATAAAATCATTTTACAATCCCTTCCTTTCAAAGATCCAAGAGGACACTGGGAAAAAGATCTCTCAATTAATATATCAGAAAAGGAGTGGAAAGTAGCAATGCAGAGAATTCACTCGAGCTCCATATGCGCAAAGCATACAATTATACAACTCAAAATTATATATCGAGCACATCTATCTCAGTCCCAGCCTCACTGGGTCACATGTTCTGGGCCTACACCAAATTTAACATTATTCTGGACAAAAATTTTTAATTACCTTTCAGACAGCCTTGGACTCACAGTCCCTCCTAACCCATTAACAGCTGTGTTTGGGTTTCTTCCAGAGGGGCTTAAAGTGGAGAAGGACAAAGAAATTGTGATGGCATTCACTACACTCTTGGCACGCAGACTTATTCTGATAAACTGGAAGAACCCAAACTCTCCTCTTAAGTCCGTGGGAAACCGATGTGTTATATTATTTGAAATTGGAAAAAATCAAATATTCAGTTAGAGGATCCGTAAAGACTTTTCAAAACATGGCAGGATCTAATCAGTAATATTTTAAAATAAGTTTATAAAGCACAGAGAATTTATTAATTTAGGTATGTTTACAAGCCTTAAATTTTACGCCGTTTGGCTTGCTCTCTCTCTCGGGGTGGGGATCGATCTGTTCTTAACTCAATTCTTCTTATTGTAAAAACTTGATTGCTTTGTATGGATTGTAATAAAATTAATAATAAAAAAAATATATATATATATATATATATTACCCATAATGCACGTTTTCTGCAGTTAGATTCATCCTTTGTCAAATCACATTCACCTCATGTGAACTGTTCTAGGGTTCGCATGGTACTACACCGAGACCACTTGACCAATGTTTCTAAAGGGTCCTGGTCTGGTTGTTTTAGTCTGCACGAGAGTGCAGTTGTTGTGTTCACATCTACTTAAATGAACCAGACCACAGTGGAAATTACTCCAGAGTTCAAAACGTTGGCATGCATTTTTTTTTTTTTTTTTTCAATGTACTTTAGAGAATGGGATTCAAAAGTAAAAGCCTGATAATCCAGCCAGTTTAGAGCCAAATATCAATTTTGTTAAACCTGCCTGCACCTACATTTACCACGTTCCTAAAGTCAGATACAGTGAATGTCCAGATCAGTTCAAGGTTTGCTTAGTTTTATAGTTACTGGCCATAGGTTAACACTTGCTTTTTGCATCTTTTAAATTGTTCATCTTGTCCCAACTTTCTTGACCTCCAGCTTTTCCAATGCAAAGAGTTACCCGGAAGCGGAGAATGCACCACCTGAATGCATGTCATTCAAATCTGAAGGTTGGGCGTGTGCGTGCACACACACACGTAAACCTCGTGGGTCAGTAATTTTCATGGAAAAAATGGCATATCAAATTTGTGTAGATTATGTCAAAACATATGCATCTTTATTGCAAAAACTGTATTGCTACAGCTTGTCAGCAGCCCTATATCTTTACTGACAAGGGAATCCATTATAACATAGCTGTTCATTCTTGTCACCTTCTTCTTCTTCTTTCGGCAGCTCCCGTTAGGAGTTGCCACAATGGATCATCTTCCATATCTTTCTGTCTTCTGCATCTTGCTGTGTTACACCCATCACCTGCACGTCTTCTCTCACCACTTCCATAAACCTTCGCTTAAGCCTTCCTTTTTTCCTCTTCCCTGGCAGCTCTATCCTTGGCTTCCTTCTCCCAATATACCCATCATATCTCCACTGCACATGTCTAAAACCAATGCAATCTCGCCTCTCTGACTTTGTCTCCCAACCGTCCAACTTAAGCTGACCCTCTAATGTACTTATTTCTAATCCTATCCATCCTTGTCACACCCAGTGCAAATCTTAGCATCTTTAACTCCGTTACCTTCAGCTCTGTCTCCTGTGTTCTGGTCAGTGCCACCATCTCCAACTCATAACATAGCTGGTCTCCCTATCGTCCTATAGACCTTCCCTTTCACTCTTGCTGATACCTGCCTGTCACAAATTACTCCCGACACTCTTCTCCACCCTATCTGCACTCTTTTCTTCACCTCTCTTGCACAGTCCCCATTACTCTGTACTGTTGATCCCGAGTATTTAAACTCATCCACCTTCGCAAACTCTACTTCCTGCATCCTCACCATTCCACTGACCTCCCTCTCATTTACACATGTGTATTCTGTCTTGTTCCTTCTGACCTTCATTTCTCTCCTCTCTAGAGCATATCTCCACCTCTCCAGGGTCTCCTCAACCTGCTCCCTACTATCGCTACAGATCACGATGTCACCAGCAAACATCATAGTCCACGGGGACTCCTGTCTAATCTCATCTGTCAACCTGTCCATCACCATTGCAAATAGGGGCTCAGAGCTGATCCCTGATTTAATCTCACCTCCACATTGAATGCATTCGTCGCTCCAACTGCAGACCTCGCCACTGTCACACTTCCCTCGTACATATCCTGTACAACTCTTACGTACTTCTCTGCCACTCCGGACTTCCTCGTATAATACCACAGCTCCTCTCAAGGCACCCTGTCATATGCTTTCTCCAGGTCCACAAAGACGCAATGCAACTCCTTCTGACCTTCTCTAAACTTCTCCATCAGCATCCTCAGAGCAACCATTGCATCTGTGGTGCTCTTTCTTTTCATGAAACCATACTGCTGCTCACTAATCATCACCTCACTTCTTAACCTAGCTTCCACTACTCTTTCTCATTAATTACTTCATGCTATGGCTCATCAGTTTTATTCCCCTGTAGTTACTGCAGTCCTGCACATCCCTCATATTTTTAAATATCAGGCATCCTTTCACTTTCCAATATTCCATTAAACAATCTGGTTAAAAATTCCACTGCCATCTCTCCTAAACACCTCCATGCTTCCATAGCTATGTCATCTGGACCAATGGCCTTTCTATTTTTCATCCTCTTCATAGCTGTCCTTACTTCCTCCTTGCTAATCTGTTGCTGTTCCTGATTCACTATCTCCACATCATCCAAGCTCTTCTCTCTCTTGTTGTCTTCATTCATCAGCCTCTTAAAGTACTCTTCTCATCTGTTCAGCACACTCTCCTCGCTTGTAAGTTTCCATCTTTATCACCCTAACCTGTTGCACATCTTTCCCAGCTCTGTCCCTCTGTCTAGCCAATCGGTACAGGTCCTTTTCTCCCTCCTTAGTGTCCAACTTCTCTTACAACTTAACATACGTCTTTTCTTTAGCCTTTGCCACCACTTCCTTCACCTTGCGCCTTATCTCCTTGTACACTTGTCTACTTTCTGCATCTCTCTGACTATCCCACTTCTTCTTTGCCATCCTCTTCCTCCTGTATACTCTCCTGTATTTCCTCATTCCACCTCCAGGTTTCCTTTTCTTCCTTCCTCTTTCCAGATGTCACACCAAGCACCCTTCTTGCTGTCACCCTTACTACATCTGCTGTAGTTACCCAGCTGTCTGAAAACTCTTCACTGCCACCCAGTGCCTGTCTCACCTCCTTCCTAAACTCAACCTTGCAGTCTTCCTTTTCCAACTTCCACCATTTGATCCTTGGCTCTACCCTCACTCTCGTCCTCTTCTTGATCTCCTATGCCATTCTACAGACCACCATTCTATGCTGCTTAACTACACTTTCTCCTGCCACCACTTTGCAGTCTTCACTCTCCTTCAGATCAACTCTTCTGGATAGGATGTAATCTACCTGTGTGCATCTTCCTCCACTCTTGTACGTAACCCTATGTTCCTCCCTCTTCTTAAAATACGTATTCACCACAGCCATGTCCATCCTTTTGGCAAAATCCACTGTCCTCTGACCTTCTTCATTCCTCTCCTTGACACCATACCTACCATCACCTCCTTGTCTCCACTGTTCCCTTCACCAACATGCCCATTGAAATCTGCTCCAATCACCACTTTCTGTCCCTTGGGTGCACTGTTCATCACTTCATCCAACTCACTCCAAAAATCTTCTTTCTCACCAATTGCACACCCAACTTGTGGTGCATATGCACGAACAGCATTCATCATCACACCTCCAGTTTCCAGCTTCATAATCATTACTCTGCCTGACACTCTTTTCACCTCTAAAACACTCTTGACATACAGTACCTTCAGAAGAACTCCTAACCCATTTTTCCTCCCATCCACACCATGATAGAACAATATAAATCCACCGTTCCATTTAGTCTATATATCAACCTTCCTTCTCTCCATCATATCTGCTAACTCCCCTTATCAGTCATACTGCCAACATTCAAAGTTCCTACCCTCAGTTCCACTCTCTTTACTTTCCTCATCTCCTCCTGCCACTGGACACGTCTCCTTCTTCTTCTTCTTCGGCCAATTCATCCTATTCACTCTTGTCTGAAGGCTGCAAAATGTATTTCAAAATAATTAATATTCAGATCTCTCATGTCTGGTTTTTGGGTGCACAGTTGCTTTCATTAAAGGGCCTTAAAGCCGTACTGGAATAGGAAGCTCTTGACCCTGAAAGTAAAAACATAACCACTCTATTTTTGTAATTTTTTTTTTTTTTGGCTTCTAAAAAGGACTAGTACATTTTATTATGAGTGCTGAGCAAGAGTGCAAATCTGCTTTACTATGTTGTTTTATATATTTGTGTTTTCTGCAATATATTTTTGAATTATTTCTGTATAGGGTGGGCCAAAAGTAGGTATATCCTTATATATAATTTGATACTATCCTTATGTACGGTGTTTGCGTCAATACCCTGTACGTATGGGGTTTGCGTCAATGCCTCGAATCAATACAAGTTAGAACCATGCATTGGGACTCTGCCTCTGTAGTTAGAAGATAGCGTGGCAAACGCGGACGCAGTATTGGATGATTGGCTAAGAATGTTCGGATGCTTCAGTGACGCCGCTGGACAGCCAAGTATAGTAAGTTGGTGTTGAATCGAACAGATAACAGTAAGTTCGGTTGGCTTTGGAATGTTGGTTTGGTGGGGCTTTCCAGGACTAACATCGTTGACTGACTGAAACCCTTCGACATCTCCGGAACCGTAAGTAATTTAGAACGTATCGGTATTTGCTTGGTATGTCGAAATCTGTCTTTAGGCAGTTTAGTTTTGGCATCCGTCATTCTGACATCTATTGGCAAACTGAGTAATGACGGTTGGGTATTAACAACAGTCATTGTTTAAATTTTAGCCGATCTCAGATCTAAAATGGCCACGCCAACATAATTATTACTCCGACTCTGATTAGAGTTGTAAAATACAGTTTATTTTGAAAATTTGTTTGCCGTAAAAAATCAAATGAGGTGCGCCGGAGAGCTGAGTTCACGTCTCGCAGCCCTGTTTAAACAGGAAGCTCTTCATTACATCGGCCGAAAAAGGTCTATTTTAAGCACAAATCAGTGCCGTGATAACAAAATCATTTCAAGGACTTAAATAATTCTTTGCAGAGAAAGTATGGATTTCACAAACATGGAATTTGTAGTCCGATTCGATCGGGCTCCCAGTCGCTAGTAGTATTTTTATATTTACCAATGGATTTCTTTTTTTTGGGCCATAGTAAAAGTGAAGGATTTTAAGGGGAAGCCTCACAAAGTGGATATATTGAAGGAGTTTATCTTGCAAGCATATACGGATATTTTATTTTAACCATAATGTGTTACTGTGCGTCAGTGTTAGGCGCATGTTCCAGGAATTTTGGAAAGTTGGTGGAGGACATTTAGAAAAAAAAAATCTTTGGTCTCATAAGGGAACATCAGGACTTTAAAGAAAATATAAAAGCAAAATGTTGGTGGCATAGTCACAGTGAATTTGCTAGTGTGTAGCTCAATTGCTGTTGGTAAAGGCCATATACTGTTTTTAGTGTATAAAAAGGAAGTGGATAGAGATTGAAAAACAAACCACAGGTTCCAGCACATGTACATTACACATGAAGAATACAAGTAAAACGGTTCTCTTTGGTTTCTATACAATACAAAAATACTGAATGTGGCTTTTTAGATATGTTTAAGTATGGCAGAACCTGGTGCCTTTGAATTAGATTTTTTTTACTAGCCTGATTTTGCCACAAATGTTGATATTAATTTCTTAAAAGGTTTGCTGTCATATTTACAGTGGTTGGTGACTAAGAAGATGTCAGAAACTGACATGGAAAATATCTTTGTCAGAAAACCATAACGGTTTGTTTTGCAAGGTCTGAATCATGAGATCTGGATATTCTAATCATATGTTACAGTTTAACTTGAGTGTGCATATTGTGGGGGAAAAAATCTAGCCAAAGGACAGAGCACTCTACAAATCAAACATTTGTCAAATACAGCAGCCAACATTGCAGTCATTCAGTTTATGTAGCAAATACCTTGGAAAATTCTTAATTTCAGTCAGAGCAGAATTGGATAATGTGATTTTTATCATTTCCATGGATTCTCACTATTGCTAGCTTAATTTTAGTACATGTAGATTTAGGGTAAACTGTGTGGTGAGTGAAATTCCCTGAATTTGCTTTGCCTGGAGTTAAATGAAAATGTAGAAACATTTCAGAATTTTGGAAAACTCTGCAAAATGCATTGAACCCAGTTGCGAAGGAGTTTTAAGTGGATTAAAGGTCTCTGAGGGCTAGGGGAATTGTATGATATCAATGGTGGACCATTAATTGTGGCCAAAGATGTGACCTGAGCAGTAAGGCAGAAATTGTCTCTGAAAGGATTTTTGTTATGTATTGGGCTATGTTGACATTTTTTAGAGTTGGTACAGTTAGAGAGAACACACTTTCACAAAGGCATAATTTAGAGAAATGTTGGTCTTCTATCATGATAATAATAACCTTTATAAGTACTGTATTTGCATTATGCAATCAGCTTAACATGTTTGAGATGCTTTCCCGGTGCATCGTGTAGACCAACCCCTGTGCATGGGGACAGCTCTGTATAGCAGTGTTTCTCAAATTGTGCACTAGGACATTGCAAGCTTCTCGATGTTATGAGACTGAAAGTCCCAAAAAAAGTTCCAAAAATGCCTTCTAAAGGGAGAAATCTTGTCGTTTTAAAAAAAACTAGCTATTAACAGAGGCCACGTAACATCAAAAAGATATTTTACAAATATGCTGTGTAACAAAAGAAAGAGCTCTGTAGAGCACAAACGGCAAAATAAATTGCCTGAAGGAGTAGGCAATCCAAGTGAACAAACTCCAAATACAGAATCTAGAAAGGTCAAAAACCGCATGAAGTCAAAAAATTACAATAATCATAAAGCACAAGTAAATCGTAAGGCACAAAAATGTCACCACTCCATAAACCACCAGGAACTGTGGAAGATCCTCTGGTTTTTTAGGGCGGAGAGCAGTTCCTGGTGGTGACTGGCAGGTGTCCTTGCCTCTAGGGGACCATTCACAAACGCATGGAACATAACACAGGCAAATAAAAAAAAAAAAAAACCAGCAGATAATTAGCCAACGTAACATTTAACATAAATGGTTCAGCAAAGAACACAATGGACATTAAACACAGATTTGAAGCCCAACCAGGGGAGGAACCCTGTCTGAAGTGTGCTACTCAAAAGGGCACTGCGAGAAGTGAAGAAAGAAGAAAAATGTAACATAATTCAAGAAGCATCATATACAATGCTAATTAATGATGTATTTTTAAACATTTAACTATTTCATCACTGTACGTGTTATACTCCTGTCCTCCTTTTTGACGTTTCATAGTTGCTGACAGATCTCACTTAGGGAAGGGAAAACGTGAAAGTGGCAAGTAATGAGAACAGCGGTGGAAAGCAGCTAGCAGCAAGTTTTTACTGAAACAGCAGATCTGAAAATAAATAATGGGTATTCTTTGCAAAAATGAATAACCAGAGCAACTTGGGACTTGACCATAAATGAACCTCTTTTTAGGAAAAAAAATTGAGCAAAGCTAAATTTAAAGTTGGCCAAACAACAAATTGGGCTCACCAGACAGATGGCCTTGTCCCAGACAATGCAGGTTAAAAATGGGGCTAAGGTTGTTAGTGTTTAAAAACCAAAAAAGTGATGTGGCTTATGGGGTCCATAGCAAAGCCACAAACATCGGATAACTACCAAAGACATAGTCCCAGGTTCAAATAAAGTACCTGTGTCAAGGTGGGGACCTGCATTCATGGAAATAGGGCAGCCCGGACACACACAGGCGGACACCATTTCAGCCATCACCACTCGTTTATTTACAGTTCTATTATATACAAAGTCTTACTTGCACCGCCACCAAGCCCCACAGTCTCCCAAAGTCCAGGCTCTCAATAGCCACTTTCTTCTTCCCACACACAAATCACACTTGGGTCTCTCCTCGCCTCCTCTGCACCGATCTCGGTATGTATATGTGTATGTATATATATATATATATATGTATATATATATATATATATATATGTATATATATATATATATATATATATATATATATATATATATATATATATATATATATATATATATGTATATATATATATATGTGTATGTGTGTATATATATATATATATATATGTGTGTATGTGTGTATATATATATATATATATGTATATATATATATATATATATATATATATATATATATATATATATATATATATATATATATATATATATATATATATGTATATATATATATATATATATATATATATATATATATATATATGTATGTATATGTATATATATATATGTATATATATATATATGTATATATATATGTGTGTGTGTGTGTGTGTGTGTGTGTGTGTGTGTGTGTGTATATGTGACAAGTAAACTTAGAAAATCCACTTGTCCGCCAGTTAAATTCAAAGTCAATTAGAATTAAGGGTTTCACTGTGCTTTCAATATTAAAATATAGCATTCATTTTAAAGAAATGGTGTAAACGGTTAATGGTAGAAACCTATTCAGGAATATCAGGAAACCAGATAAAGGTCTATTTAACAACAAAGACAAATATGCAGTACACAGTGTACTGAGGTGGTGCCTCAACCCAAAGGGTATAAGAAGAATGTAATAAAAATATACTTTTATTTTATAGAAGTCATTTAGGTGTAAACCAATGAACCAACAAGAGTAAAATGTACATATTGATTGACACTGTATATAAATTCCACAGTTTATAAAATGAACCTCTGTCCTTTGTTTCTCTGATAATTCGCATCATGCTGTTACAGACTACTGCAAAGAATGCTCCCTCTTCAAGCATTTGTGGAATAGTAATAAATGATGCAATGAACAACTTTTCTCTTGCCTGGTTTCTGAGCTAACGAGATGTTATCAAAAGATACGTTTCTTTCTTTAATTAAGATGTCAATCACATTCCCAAAGCACCCAACAGGTCTGTTCTCTGCTTTCCCCTCACCAGGGGAAGGGTCTAGAAAAGGTGGCTTAAACAATGCCTGCGTTCAGGAAGAATAGTCCTCTTTATGATGCGAACATTGTACGCTGGAAACTGTCATTTTTTTCATCCACTTCTTTTTGGATCCTGCTTCATTCGAAGATAAGCCAACCATCCAGAAAAAACAGCTGTCCTTGTCATTTGTGAACTTCATTGGCATGATATTGATGTTACAGGTAAATGATAAAGTAAAATGAGACTTTCAGAGGAAGGAAGCCTCCAAGAACTTGGATCAGGCTACACTTTTCTTTGGAATGTCAGATTTGCTGGGGAACCTCATATCCACGATGTAGGATTTGGAGTGAAAACTTGCCTGGGTATGTGTTTTTTAACATTTTAACGGCTCATGTCAATGAACAGATTTGCAGCCTTCCTCTCCAACTTAAAATACATCACCTAATAATATTAGCATTTATGCACCAACTCTGGACTCAGAGGAGATGACAAAGAATGAATTCCAAGTTTGTTTGATGTGCATTGCTCTTGGTGCCAAAGGGAGATTATCTGTTGCTTATGGGAAATTTATTTCAGTGCTTGAGTTGGGCATGAATTTGAGCTATCCGAGAATGTTCTCTGGCAACACGGTGTTGGAAACTAATGAAAATAGCCAATGACTTCTTGAACTCTGTGCTGTATTTGACTCGAGAATTGCAAACACTATCTTCAGACAGAAGAGCCGCTGTAAAACTATGTGGATGCACCTATGCTCGGGTCATTATAACATGATAGTTTACATCATCATGCACTGTCAAGATATATTGGATGTCCTTCTCCCTCGGTCTCCCTGTAGAGCCGATGACTGTTGAACAGATATAGACTCATTCTGTCCAGACTTCGCCTGAAAATAGTCTTAAAAACATGATCCATTCAACCTACAAGCCACAGCTTTGACATCCTCAAATTATCAAATCCAGTGATTTTTTTTTTTTTTTTTTGAATACTTACCAAAGAAGTGTGTTGAATGAGTTGGATTCCCATCCAGTGGCAACCCCCAGCTTGGAAGAAGAATGAGAAGATTCTGAAGAATCAAGCACTATGGTAGCAGTGGAAACAGTGGGTATAACTTCTGTCAGTCATGACTGGGTCGACTTGAACAATCAAGAAATCTGTCCTCTTATTAATTGACAAATGTCATGCAAGGATCACATAGGGAAACAACCTGAAATCTAAGAGCAAATATTCAAATTACCAGCACCTGAAATCTAAGACACAACCTAGGCTGCGTGACATGCAAACTCGTGGTGGGTGTAAAAGGCAGTGGAAATTCAGGAATTCGCTGATTCTTGTTGCATGAGAAGCTTTTTCCAAGCAATCGGATATGGTCCTGTCCAAAGCATATCCAGCCCACTGCGATTCATAAGTGGTAATTGACTTATTCAGGACAAGGATAGGATCCTAGAGAGGTGGAGGGAGCACTTTGTGACACTGCTTAATCATTTGATCAGGCCTAGCTCTGATGTACTAGATATCATCCAGCAATGCCCAGTTCTTCCAGAACTCGACAGCTTTGCCAGCATGTGGTAAGTAGATCTGGCACTTTGACAACTTAAAAACAACAAGGTCCCAGGTCCAGATGGCATTCCTGCAGAACTTCTGAAACATGGTGGCAGTTAAGTCTCACATCTACCATCATCTGCTGTGTTCCTGAAGACCTCGACCTCAAAAATACTTGTATTGTCAGCATTTTAGCCTGAAGAAGGGGCCTGAGCTGCCTCAAAAGCTTACTTATTTTAATCTTTTTAGTTAGGCAATAAAAGGTGTCATTTTTCTTGATTTCTTATCAGCATTTTTTAGAAAGGTGACTGCTCTTAATGTTCAAACAATTGGGGATTTTCCCTTTTGTCTACTGTGGTGAAAATTCTCTGCTTAGTCAATTGCTATAAAAGGATTTGATTTGTTTCCTCTTGAAATGCTATAGAAGGTTCAGTGCTGCTTTGGCTGCCCTCCACGCTTCGTTCAGATGGTAGTGACCCTCCATGAGAACCTCTTGGCTCAATTTCTTGTTTTCAGCTGCCTTTTAACATCTATGTCACTGCCATGATCTTCATCATCCCTGACCCCCTGTCCAGCAATTGCAATATGCCATCGGCTTGTTTGCAGTCTCTTTAGTTTATGCAGATTGAGTGCAAAAAGCAGGACAAGTCCAACAACGGTTGTCAAGGTACAATATGCTGAAGACAACAGAGTTGTGAACAGCAACCACCAAGAACTTCAACATATGTCTGACCTCTTTTTGTATCGGCTTATACGCGCTTTGGACTGGAAGTCGATACAGCCAAGGCAAAATTGATGATCCAGTAAGGTCTTGGGTAACCTCCTCCTGAACTTCATATGAAGGTCAGCAGCTGTTAGTTTGAAGTAGTGAGTCAATTCTGCTACCTGGGCAGTGTCCTCAACTCAGAGACCACATGCATGGTTGAGATCACTAACGGGCTTCATGCCGCTAATGCAGTGTTTGGAAGGCTGTGCCGCAGAGTCGTCCTAAACTGTGGACTCAGAAGAACAACCAAGGTGGCAGTCTACAATGCAATGGTTGTGAGGATACTGTTGTATAGTTGTGAGGCAGGGACCTAATATCAGAAAGACATAAGATTTCTTGAGTGTTTCCAACACCAGAAGCTTCGAACAATTCTTGGCATTTAATGGTAGGATCGAATAACCAACAGCGCTGTCCTGGAGAAAGCCAACTATGCCAACATGGAGTCCCAGATCTGCTCTCATCAGCTGTGCTAGCTTGGCCATGTCACTTGGCTCCCTGACACCAGCATCCCGTAACATGTACTCTAAGGAGAGCTTGCAAGTGTAACATGAAGCATTGGTGTTCCATAACGGAGATTCAAAGATCAAATGAAGACCATCCTTTGCAAATTTGCCATTCTACTCAGGAACTGAAGAATGCTTGGTTCCAATAGCTTAGAATGGCTAAGGATGACTTGCCTTAGATGCCACGTGATGGGCAATCAGTGAGGAGAAAAGGGAGCATTGTAAATGTAGAGCTGCTAAGCTTAGCACAGACATAGATCCAGCTGCATTTACCTTTTGCAGAATTAGCTTGACTGCACATGAGAAAAGTCCTCAATGGGACTAAAGGAGGAGTAGAAATCCTTGGATCAAGGAATGCTGATGGTGCAGCTACAGAAAGACTGTATTGTAGTGTATGGATTTGTAGTGTTTTTCAGTGTTTCATATTAATAGACAAACCCATAGAATATTTTCTGTGTACGTTACAGTGCAGGAAAGAGTAAAATTCAAAAACAGTTACCACTCACCTCATTTTCCTTTAGAGCATAATGTTCCAAAATGTCTAAAGAGACAAAATGCATGAACTGCAGAGCACCTTCAGCATTTATAATGTCCTTTTGAGCGGCCAGTGCTTAATAAATCACAAGACGCTTGAGAGATCCTTAATCTAATCAGGATGACCAGACCTGTTTGGCTGAGATTAATATAGAGTACTTTACTGTAGAAAGACTGCAGTTTTTTATGAGTTTCTTTACTTTTTCATCCATCTCAACAAAGGACATTGAAAGCTGAGGTTTAGAGTATCTGTAGTTTGGTACTGCACAATATCCATCCATCCATTAACCAACCCGCTATATCCTAACTACAGGGTCATGGGGGTCTGCTGGAGCCAATCCCAGCCAACACAGGGCACAAGGCAGGAAACAAACCCTGGGCAGGGTGCTACTGCACAATATTTGAAAATAAAATTCTGTAGTGCTCTGGGTATAGTCTTTTGCCAGGTGTTATATTTCAACTTACATATTTTCACTGTACCTTTCTTTTGTGATTTTATTTTCTTTTGTTTTTAATTAAACTGTTTTGTTTCTTTGAGTATAGCCTTCGTCATTTTTTAAATACAGTAACTTAAGCATAATGGTTTATATAATAGTAAACGTTTTTGGTTCTGCTAGAAGCATTTGATTTATTTGGCATTATGTAAATAATACAGATTCTCCGTGGTCTGCACCTGCATAATATAACTTTAGCATCAAAGTGTTCTGAGCAAACTGTGCAAAACACTTTCTTCTGGAAGTTACTATGTGCCCACTTGTAATACACACAGTAGGATGCCCGTGGAGCATGCCCTGTTATTCATGATGGAAAAACATCTTTGAATATGTGGAGCAAGCTTAGTTTCTAGTTAAGATCTTGTTTATAGATTTAATAATGTTCAGTCACATCTGTGTATTTATGTGTTGATAGAACTTAAGGTCATATCAGAATTTATTCAGTGGTTGTATTTTTTTTTTCTTCTTTTGTTTTGTTTTAAATGATCATTGACTGTCAAGATTTCACTCTGCTTTATCAATTTTAAAAACTAGTGCCGTAGGCATCCCTCAAGATTGTTTGCTTAACTTGATTGATTTTGTACACTAGTTTGTAGTCAGCCTCAACTCTGACATCCACATTTCTTTAAACATACTGATGGTTTTGTATTTTTAGCATTTATAAAAAGCAAATAATTTAATATGTCACTGTTAAAATATTTGTAGGGTAAACTGAGCTTTTACAGGTATTTGAGATAAATGGTAATAACCAAGTAAGTGTTATGGACAAAATAAAAAAGACGGTAGCGAAGAAGTCTCATTTTACAAATGTCTAGAAATCCAGGTTGGCAGTCAAACATAAAGGCTCTTTTTCGTCATGTAGTTGGTGATTTCAGTGTAAACCCTGGCATTTAACAAATGCACCATGTGGTTGGGGAATGGAGAAATTCATATTTCTCTAAGCTTGCTCTCCTTTTCTTTTAAGGAAAATTTGGAAGCGTGGGTGGTTTTTTTTTTTTTTTTTCCTCCAATCTTTAAGACACCCAGGAATGTTCTTGAAAGAGCCAGTAAGCCTGCCTGGAATCACAGATGGGACAGTTAGTCTAAGGCTGTAGAGCAGGAAAGAACTATATTCAAAGTTATGTTGGTTCAGGTGCTCCTAGGTAAGTGATAGACAGAAATCATTTCATTTCTTGGTTGACGTAGGATTTTAGCAGAAACATCTAAAACTGCTCACTTCTTCAAAGAACATTATAATAGACCCACTTGTGTTGCATGCATGTGCTATCAGAGTTTTTAAAGCTTTGACATGTGATGTTTCACCTTCCCAGTCCAATGTGTTCATTTGAGTACCTGGTGTATATTTTTTTGTTAGTTGTTCAATTACAGTACATAACAATGCAGTTTCTTTGAATGAAAACACAATCCTGTTAAAAGTGTATCCTTTCCTTACAAATGCAGTTTAAACAGAAAAATGCAGTTTTGGACTCACCTGGTTGGTTTTTTTTTTTTTGTTTATACAATTGAATGAGGTTAAAGATCAGCATTTCGTCACAACTTAGAATTCAGGTAGCGTCACTTTCTCTGAACTACCTAACTAGAAACTCCAGCTTTATAGGTTGTTCATGCAAAGTTTCAGATTTGGAATATCAAATTACCTGTCAATTGGAACGGGAACACATTTGACTGGTGCATTGTTTTGCACCCGCTTTTTTTTATAAATCTTCTCAATAAGAAGAACACTAATAAAGGCATTTCTCTGAGGTAAACTAAAATCTTAATAAACGGGTGTTGTGTGCTGAACTTGGGCTGTGTGTCTGTATCCATGATTTGGGGAGCTGTACACCCCTTGGTCGTCATAGTGTATACAATTTCTGACTTTCATATATTATACTGTTAACAGCATTGTGTCCAGGTGTTAGCACTGATGTGTGTTTTTTCTGAAGATATCTGTACCATGTGTTCTGATAAAGTTAAGGTATGGTGCACAGCTTTTTTAAATGCAATAATACTTAAAGACAAGTTTGTCGAAATATACAGGGAACTGTTTTAATCTGTAGTATAAAACATACCTAATTTGAAGTATAAAACCCAGTTGTAATCTGATCCATGAACAAAAAAAACTTCAAAAAACTGCATAGGTTGGGAGCATGCGCTGATACCCTAACAAGAGGCCTAGGGAAATCTGCAAACCTGGCTGTACCCTCAGATTTAACTCTTTGTTAACCAGAAATATGACTTTCTGGTTGACATCAACAGCAATCAAAAATTCTTTCAAAAGTAGAAACATTTCTATATCTTCCTCTTGTATGTGACTATCCCAATGACTCAGCTTGTTTTTTAATGCATCCATTTTATTTCTCATTGTAAAAATATTTGTACAAGACTCCTGAAGATAAATATTAAGTTCATTAAGAAGGCTAAATATGTCCACCATATAAAGCAAACTTAGCCATCCATTCCTCATTTAACAAAGGCTCTGCTAGGTCAGATTTTTGCTCTTGCAGAAACTGCTTTACTTCTTCCCTCAGTTCGAAAAGTTGTGCAAAAACCCTTCCTTTCTACAACCACCTTACTTCTGCATGGAGAAGGAGATATTGGTGGTGTGAGTCCATACTCTTAACACAATGTTGTGAACAGCCTGGTGTTCATAGCTCAACTACGAATTTCATTAATGATCTTTACCGTGTCATAAATCACTGTGTTTAGTTCAGTACTCCTGAGCGACGTCCAGTCACGCTCCGACACATTTGCTCCAGTCTAAGCCCTGGGCTTGAAAATACTCATCAAGAGCATTAAATATCTCTGAACTAGTGGTCTGTCCAGGTTAAGTCAAGACAACCAAGAAGTTCTTGCTTTAAGTCTTGATCTTCACTATACTTCACAAAGTAAAGTAGGATAACATGGTTACTCACGTCAGTTGATTCATCAAGTTAAATCGCGAAACATTTTGATTTCTTTATCCCCTATACAACTTGCTTTTCAATATCAGTGGCCATATCAACAATTCTACACTGAATCGTGGTGTACAAAAGTGGTATAGCCTCTAGTTTTTTTTTGTGACTTGAGGCCCCAAAATTTCTCGTATGACATATAAGATGCAAGGCTTTACTACCTCCTCACCAACAGTAAACATTTTTTTTTTCCATTTTAGCTATTCGAAGAGAAACTAAATATGATGCTTAAAGCAGTGACTTGTCACTAGTAGTCCATTATTTTCATTTGACTTTTCTCACTTTTCATCCCCTCCCGTAATCTTTCAAAAAAGTCCAGTGGCTTATCAGTAAAATCTCTATACTTTAAATGCAAATGACGAGTAAGTTTGGAAGTTTTCTTAGCATCCTTTGACAGAATTTTAGAACGTACTACACACAAAGGCCGTGACGATAGTTCACTGCTAGGGGCCACAATGAAGCCAAGCTTTAAATACTCCTTATCATAATGCCTAACAAAGTTTCCTTTTCTCTTTTTGGTTTGTATTGCACATTCTGAAGTACAGTATCAATATATTTCTTTTTATGTGTTTCTTCTAAACTTGAAGCACTAGCACTTGCCATACTTTTGATACTATCACTACTTTTCTCCTGAGTATTGTCCTTGCCTCTACTAAAGAAGGTTAAAAGGTTTTGCTATTTTACTTTTTTTGTCTCCATTTTGTAGGGTTTCAAATTTTACGAAAGAAATAACTAGTTTTTTTTTTTTCAAAATACCTTAAGACAATATTAGAAAGCAATATGCATGAGCATGATAAAGTAAGAATTTTTGAGACGTATTGTCGACAGACGAGCTGATGCAATACTGGCATTCAGTGGCCACGCACTTCGCCTATACTCAATGTTGTGTACAGCGTCTTGCTTGCCTCGCTACAACGTAGTTCTTGATTTGGGTGAAATTTTTCGCGAGACCGCAGGAAGTTTCCACTGGACCACCGGTTGAAGAACACGGCTCAATATATCTTCAGCACCTTTCTTCGGTATCCTTATATGTCTGAATCTCTCCTGCCCTGTGCTCCCTTTCTCAAGCGCATCCCCATAAAGCATGCTTCTCAGACTGTTTTAATTTCAAAGCACTTTGCTTGCCTTCCGTCTAGAGAGAGTGAGAGAGAGGTTTGGAGAGCTTGTTGCTGTACCCACCATGTGACAAACCACCTCAGGATCCCGGATTAGGACCCGAGTGCAGCCACGCAATGGGTGACACCTCAGCACCACACTGGAACAATGTGAGGTGTTTTTTTATGGTAGCTGGAGTGCCATTCTTGCCACCATCCCCCAGGTTTTCCCTGCAGGTTGGAGGGCCTACTTGTAGAGCTGGGTGCAGGTTGGCGTCATACCCAGGACTGAGCAGTTGCAGGTAAAGGGCTTGCTCAAGGACACATCAGGAGTGGAATCACTTCTGAAATGGTAAATGCAAAAAGAACCCGGGATTGAACCTGCAACCTCTTGATTACCTGTCTAGGCCTGGCAAAAAATTATAGATTTTTTTTCTGATTAATCGATATTTTTAATTTAAACAATTCAATATCAATTCTTAAAGAGATCAACCTTGTGAATCTCTATCTTGATCAATTACTATATGTAGATTTTTCCTTATCTTTGTTTTTGACGTTTGATCCAGTAGATGTCGCTAATGAGCCTGTTAAGACTTTCTGCAGAAAAATCACCTTACTATTTCACATAAAATGGTATGTCCTCGTTAAATGAAATCAGTGCCTTCGAAACTTAAGTCAGATGTGTGGACTTGCTACTGATTCAAACAGTGCATCAATAAAGAACGTCTGGATGAAAGCAAAGCTATATGTAAGCTGTGCAAGTCGGAAGTTAAGTATTGTCGTAAAACAAAAATATTTGAGAAATTATTTTGTCCTGACGTTGTCCGTAAACAATCTCAGTCGATGATGTGCAAATGAGCAGAACCTAAATCTACACTGGAGATGGTGTTTTATCTCCAAACTTCCATTTAATTTGCCTTCTGCCCAAAAAAATAACAGAATCTATAGCAGTTTTCATCAGTAAAAATAAAAGACCCTACATTGTTGTTAAAAAATGTGGGTTTTTGGAAAATGATACAGGTTTTGGAACTATGGTACTGTATACTGTTATCAACCAGAAAGCAAACAAGTGAAGTTATTGGATCTAGGCTTTATGAAGATCTTGAGAAAATTATTGCCATATCTCTCAGGTTAGCAGAGAGATTAACCCTAACTTGCAACTGCTGGACATCCAGGGCAGGAGATTCCTTCATGACAATCACATACAACTACATTAAAAACGACTGGGTGCCTGTGGTGGATGTGTTGCTGACAAGAGTGCCACATGCCAATCGCACCGGGAACAATCTCACTGCCTAAATGCAGGCCGGCTGAGATTGCTGTCTGTTTTTCCAAAAACCTTTATAGCATTTCTAATGTGCTGTTCCATCACGTGACCACATCAGTCCCAAGTTTGTGTTTTGGCAAGTCCAATAAACGTTGCTTTCTATTTTAGCACATGGCTAGCTGTACTGCTATGGTGGAAACAGTTTTCAACATGCCTCTCCCATGCCTAACAAGCAGGCAATTGTTTGAGTTTTCAGAGCAGCCTGCAATACTAAAGTGAGCAAGTGTGCAAAGCAGCTCATGTGAAGTAGCTCCATAAGATGTATCGCATTGTTGTTAGTCATAATTTCTGGTTCTCTTTTTTTTTTTTTTTTTTTTATATATATAAAGTTCCATTCATTTAATGTGGCTGTCAACAAACATCAGTCCTAGATACTTATTTTAATTTTGTCTGAGGAGGAATTGTGAGGACACATTTTTGAGACTGAAAATTGTGACAGCTACATGTGGGCAACTGAAGATATGTTTAACTTGTAGAATTATGCAGACACACAAGTCTTCCTACTGGATCTTTAATTTTGACAAGGTTATTTTAAATGTCCAATGTGGAATAAATTTGGCTAATACTAAAGAGTGCAGTACTGAAAGGTTGAACACTAATGGCAGAGCTGACAATCTACAGTGAAAATGCAGGAATAAATACTCTGTTTTCCTTACTTAACCACTTATGAATGAGGTGTTCTGCCCCCATGTTTCAAAGCTGTTTTGTGTACGTTTCAATAAACCCACAAGTCAATCAAAAACAATAATGGTATTTTTACATACCCAAGGGTGTCTTCTTTCAAATAAATCTCAAGTTACAATGTTGTCTGCTCTCTTTCATTATTAAAATATGTGATTTGCATGTGCATATCCTGAGGTGAGCAGTGTGTCACAGCTGAGTGAATCTGCTTTTATCAAATATCCCACCTACATCGAGCCTCATACAGTGAAAAACTCATTACTGTTGGATATCTAAGGTTCAGAGCATTCTATTGAAATGTAGTGCAAAATGACCAAGTACAGACACTATATGTCACAGCTGTGCATAAACTGCTGCAAATATATTGTGTATGTAACAACTCATCTTTGCACATTGTTATGCACAAAGCTTAAGTCAGAATGTGAGTAAAGTTTTGACCTTATTGAATACTAAGGGGCTTCGCTTGCCAACCCCCAGGTTTGGTCCTGTGGAAGTAAAATTTAAAGTGTTTTTTGTTTTTTTTTTGCATGTGAATTATTACATATGCATGATGTTCACTTTTTATTTTAAAGCTTAAGTAAAAACAATATTTGGAATGAACGTTTCTTCAAGATCGCATTGAATTTTGATTCCTTGTTTGGTCTTACAGTGTGGTAATGCAGCGTATTATGGAGGAATATTTCGGACAAAATTAAATAAATAAATAAATAAATGCGTAAATAAATAAAAGTACTGTGAAATGTGAGCATAAAAAATAAATGTGTCATGAAATGAGAGCCTAAATAAATAAATGTGTCACGAAATAATGTTTTTTGTTGCTTATTTATTTATTTCATTTTGTCCATAACATTCCTGCAAACCGTCATGAAATACGACTTGAAATAAAACTGTCACTTTCACTCGTCAAAGTTGAGACGGTGGGCTCTAACACGCCCTCTAGTTACTGATTGGTGAATTGATGGCACAAGAATTAATTAGAAAAATGCTTACTACTGCCAATGAAATGGATTCTGCTGAAGATATTACGTATTTCAGAGAGAGAATTGAAGATTTATCGGA
Organism: Polypterus senegalus; assembly: GCF_016835505.1. Lineage (NCBI taxonomy): Eukaryota > Metazoa > Chordata > Cladistia > Polypteriformes > Polypteridae > Polypterus > Polypterus senegalus. The sequence continues at coordinate 141,727,579 of NC_053155.1, read as the reverse complement.
AGAAATTACAGAAGAATTTTCAAACAACATTGCCACTGATCAGAGCTGTAGAGTTGTCTGAAAAAGTAGCTGCAAATATGCACCTGACTTTATACTTGTAAAACAAAGGTCAAATACTCAGTTCAAAATATTAGTTGGTGCTGCTTTGGGCATTCCATGTCAAAGTACCTAAACAAATACAGCCGTTGTAGCTTACCGTATATCAAACTGGCTTATTCGTCTTGTGATAGTCTTCTCCAATAGACCATATTAATGTGCAATTTGTCATACTTTTATACCGCATAATAGAAGGTGTTCTATTGACTCAGTTGGAATGTCAAAGGATGGACGTCCAGAGCAGGGAACTGTTTCACCTGAACTGGAGTGTAGTAGAGTCCCTTCCACCTGTTCTTTGATAATTTCAAAAATAGTTTCATCTATATCGGAGTCTAAAAGGGCTGCCAACATGGTCATTTCTTCCGATAAATCTTCAATTCTCTCTCTGAAATACGCAATATCTTCGGCAGAATCCATTTCATCGGCAGTAGTAAGCATTTTTCTAATTAATTCTTGTGCTTTCGATTCACCAATCAGTAACTAGAGGGCGTGTTAGAGCCCACCCTCTCAACTTTGACGAGTGAAAGTGACAGTTTTATTTCAAGTCGTATTTCATGACGGTTTGCTGGAGGGTTGCGGACAAAATGAAATAAATAAATAAGCAACAAAAACATATTTCGTGACACATTTATTTATTTATGCTCTCATTTCATAACTTATTTATTTATGCTCTCATTTCATAACTTATTTATTTAGGCACTCATTTCATGACACATTTATTTATTTATGCTCACATTTCACAGTACTTTTTATCTATTTACGCATTTATTTATTTTTGTCCGAAATATTCCTCCTTAGCGTATAACTGGCCTTGAGTGAATATTGTTTCTTTGTCTCTTATAAATAAACCAAATTTTTCAAGTGTTTTTCCTTGTGATTTGTTAATTGTCCTTGCAAAAGCTATTCTCACAGGAAACTTTATTTTTCTAAAAAAAAATATAACTACAATACATGTTTTGAGAGCTTGTTTAGGGGCAAGAGACTAAATGTTTCCAAAAGAAATGACAGTGTTTCAAAACAAGGACGCACCTTGTGGCAAACATTATTGCTTTGCAATGCTATGACATGTGACACCGAAGCTGACAGAATGGGGCTCAAATGAAAATTGATTCCAGAGTTAAAATTTCTTGATTATGTACTGTAAAATCCAATAATTTGGAGAGGAATCCCTACAGCACCAATTTATTTGTGTTTTTATTTAGTTGATATTGATGGTAAACAAACTTTTTCTTTTTTTTTTTTGACCTATAAATACTTGTACTTGCCACTCTTTAGCCATTTACAGTACAGCTCCTTTATTATATTAACAGAATAATAGCCATTTATGTTTGGGTATGTATTTTAGGTGCAAGAATGCCAAAAAAAACCTTGGTGAATAAGGGGCTAATGTTGACATTCCTCCAAGATTGCACTCTGGCTGTAGCTGAAAGGACCAATGTAATTTTTGACATAATTGTGTAGCAGTTTAGGAAAAAAAGAATATGATTTGTGTATGCAATTTGCTGTCGAACTACTGCATCTATATTGCATATGAGAAAATGTGAGGTGAGTCCACAAAGACGCAATGCAACTCCTTCTGGCCTTCTCTAAACTTCTCCATCAACATCCTCAGAGCAAACATTGCATCTGTGGTGCTCTTTCTTGGTATGAAACCATACTGCTGCTCACTAATCATCACCTCACTTCTTAACCTAGCTTCCACTACTCTTTCCCATAACTTCATGCTGTGGCTCATCAATTTTATTCCCCTGTAGTTTCTGCAGTCCTGCACATCCCCCTTATTCTTGAATATCGGCACCAGTACACTTCTTCTCCACTCCTCAGGCATCCTCTCACTTTCCAAGATTCCATTAAACAATCTGGTTAAAAACGCCACTGCCATCTCTTCTAAACACCTCCATGCTTCCAAAGGTATGTCATCTGGACCAACAGAATAAAAACCCTAACAAGCTATAAAATTAAAGAAGGCCTATTCATGACATACATTGGATTCCAATTAAGCAATTGTGTTGGAACAAAAATCTGCTGAAGCTACAGCCCTCCAGGATTCAACTTTAATCTAAAGTCCCTTACTATAGGAATTAGTTTTGGTCATTCTTCATGGACAAAAGTTGAACATGGTATTTGAGAAGGCTTATGTTTTATGAGTTTAAATTATAGAGATCATAAGGTAGTCATGCCACATATTTTAGAGTAAAAGAAGCAAAAACTTACGTAAGAGGTAAAATAATATAAGAATTTTTTTTTTAATGACTAGGGTGTATATAAAATGATGGGGGGGAACCTCTCTCTATGCCCAGTATACTAGAACAAAATATGCCAAAGACAGGAGCAGTGTCACAAAACTAATTCAATTTAAGCAATATCCCCATGAGGAAGGTGATTAAATTATGAATGTAAAGGTAACAAAACAAGCAGCATCAAATCAAACCCTAGCTGTCCCAAAATTCAAGTATCTGTTAGGCAGGGAGGGATACTGCTTTTCTCACTGCTGAAAAACACACTCCCAATAGTACAATGAACTCTCCTACTTTGCTCCCAAAGTTTTTCCTTCTCAGAAATTGTACATCTACACTCCCTACCTGTTAGTTAAAACATTACCCTATAGTAGCCCTCCTCCTGAGTGTAAACTATAGGCCTTTAAAGTCTAATTAGTGTCAGTTTCAGGTTGATGAACAAAATCTGAAACTCCGGGTGCTGCTTTCTTGGCAGTTAAGTGCTCCTGCACTTCTCATACCCAGTTCCTAATTGAAAGTCTAGGAGCCTCCATGGTGAACCCAGTGCTATTCTCCCTGTGCTGTATAATATGCAGCAACTCTTTTATTTTCTATGTGGGAGACCTCCCATTTTTTTGCTACTGGACGTTTTCAGCCAGATCTGTTTGCCTTCTACTAATATTCCACATCTTCTTTCAGTCTCGCTTTATTTATTTACTTCCAAAGCACATAGAATATACATCCCCCCACCCAGTTTAGTGTTTCAAGTAGAAAAATAATGTTGAATTTTCATTTTGGTAACTTTAATGCATAATACAGTAGTAAGCAAACAGTGTAAAGACTTAACCACTTTCAAAATACCTATACATTATTTGTGTTGCTGTCTTTCTCATCACTTCTTCCAGCTAGCTGTCTTTCATTAAAGAATTATTGATTTTCTTTTACTTTCTTCTAGGTTTGCTTGTAGGTGTGATCTTGCGATATGGCATTCCATCCACCAGTTATCACAACAAGACACCTCCCAGTTGTTCCCTGAAGGAGCGACCAGTACCCACACTTCTGCTCAATGTTGGAAACAAGTTTTTTGAATATACCTTGAAGGGAGAGATCAACTCACGAGAGATACATAATGTAGAACAAAATGATATGCTTCGAAAGGTAACTCTACATTGCTTATTTTTGTAAAAGATCCTCATGAAATATTAAACTACACCAAATAAAATGAGCCAGGAGTATCCTTTTCATAGCACAGTTAGCAATTGAAAAGGTCAGCTTTCACTTTGTCAGAAATAACATTTTATATAATATGATTAGCATTTTAAAGAGCCCTAAGGAGCACTCAGTTTTACTAGACTGCAACATTTAAGAATCTTTTACCCATTTTAATGGAAATACACAAACGTTTTGCAAGTGGCATGTTGACTAATACAGTTGGGTGTTGGTCTTTTGTTATGTTTTGTAGGACTGGAAAAGATACAGTTCACCGTCTTTTATAAAATCTATTTTTATTTCATTTTTACAATAGATTTGCTCAGGATAAATTGCTAGCATTGTTGTTTTTATTTTATTTTCTGTTTATTAAGTACTGAATGCTTGACATTTTTGGCAGCATTGTTTTCTAATTGTTCAAGGTTAGCACAAGCACAAACTTGGTGATATGTATCATTTACAGTTCAAACCTTGCTGCATTTGATGTATTTTTTTCATTTTTCTTTGTCACCGAATCATGAAAGTGATAGTGAAGATAATTGTAAATTGTCAGTCTGTACTTTTGTGATTATATGTGGTATCTGGAATAGATAGACAAAGCACATGTAGACACTTACAAATATGCAGCTTCTACAGATAGTGCATAGGCATGGAACTTAACACAGGAACTGTGTGACACTTAAGCTAATCATTGCAGTACTGTTATGCTTGAGCAGGGGTCCCCAAACTACAAACCACAGGCTGAATATGGCCCTAGACTGTCACTTTACTGGCTCTTTAAACAATAACTGTAATATGTGTGTGGCCCAGCCTATTGTACATTAAATTACCAAATATAGGCCTAAGTAAACCAAAGTAAGTGTGGTTTGGGCACCTGAAGCCACCATAGAAACAAAAATAAACCCATATAACCTCCCACATTCATTTTACCCTAACTCATTAAGTGAATCCTGAACTAGCTGCATTAAACAATGTCAAAGAAAAATTGATTTTGAGTGTAGGATATTTAATCATCAGTGGACCAATGACTTTTTTTTGTTCAGTGCAAGGACAAAGCCGTTTGACTCGTATGTCAAGCGGCTATTGCTGTCTTCAAAGAATTGTCACTATGAATCTTGACATATAGAAAAATATGATTGTCTGACAGGGCACATGAGGTCAGAAAAAAATCTCAGAATTAAAAAATGGATTGACGATTCAGCAGAATGCATTTTTAAAACAAAAACAAATAAATACTTTGTCAGTTTGTGCCACTTTTCAAGTAGCCAAGCTAATAGCTACATGTGGTAGACCGTTCACTGAGGGATAGTTTGTGTAGGAATGTCTGGTTTCTGTTGCTAAGGAGATGTGTAAAGATAAGGCAGACTTCTTCAGGGTGGTGAGTGTTTCTGTACCAACAATTACACAAAAAGTGAAAGAAATGGGTGACAATTTGCTTATACATTTGCAAAGGAAATCTAAAGACAATCTCTTTCTTTTTTTTTTTTTTTGAACTAGATCAGGGGTCCTCAATCACGGTCCTGGAGAGCCGCAGTGGCTGCAGGTTTTTGCTCCAACCCAGTTGCTTAATAAAAAGCACTTATTGCTAAAGTAACACTTCTGCTTCACTTTAGTGATTTTGAGCCTTTATTGCTTAATTTTGTCTTAAACAGCTATTTTAATTGCTCCTTATTATCAATAACATGCAAATGATAAGAGAGAGCAGCATTTCTCCATTTTGCTTATTTACATTTACACCTGTGTGTATTTATCTGCACTATTGGGTTTAATTAAATACTTGGAAGAAAAATGAAGAGAAAAAAGTGAAGGACTGAGAATTACTCGTCCATTTTAGCCTTCAAATCATTTGCATGATAGAAAGGGAAAGAAAATCTAGGATATGAGAATGACCTGACAAAGCAGAGTTAATTTAATTTCATAGCTTGTTAGTGCTTTATTGGCAATAATTGCTTTCTAATTAAGCAACCAGGTCAGAACAAAAACCTGCAGCCACTGCGGCTCTCCAGGACTGGGATTGAGGACCCCTGCACTAGATGAATGCAGTGATGTTTGCAATACAGCACAATTTTCATTCTGGGAACTAATGAGCAATTCAAAATCACAGAAGAGCTTGCTGCACTGCAGAGCATCTGCAGCACAACAACAGAAGAGGACATCTACTAAAACGTCCACCAAACTTAATAATTTGGGGCTCAACTGGTCTAATTTAATCCGTGTGACAACTGACGGTGCCTTAATCATGGTGGGTTCTGAGAGAGGAGTGGTTGCACACATCAACAGAGAGAGAGAGAGAGAGAGAGACAAATACAGTCACATGCGTCAGACTGCAACACACTGCTTGATCAACCAGCAAGCACTGTGTTCCATATCAGTTACGTGGGACTCTGTCATGAAGGTTGTGGTGTCTTATTTTAACTTCAGTGACAAACATGGAACCCAACATAGACTTCCTTGTCACTCAAAAAAAGACTCCTAGTTCACATTGATTTAGTTAAGTACTAAGATTAGTTAAGTACTAAGTACTGTTGAGGTTAAAGGCTATATTGTAATTTCATTGAAATTTAATGAAAAACAATTTTGTCTTTCAAATGTGCCTAGATTTATGGCATTATGTTTTTTTATTTTGTATTTCACCCCACTCCAGCCCCTCCATGGTGTGAAAGACAGAAAGCTGATTAAAACATATGAGGAACCATGTGCTAGAGAGTTATAAGAGTATGGTGCTAGTTCACTGCAAGATTACTTATGCATACATACACACTTTCCCACTGGGCCAATTTGGAGTCCCTGTTGATCTAAAGTGAATGTTTTGTATTGTGGGTGGAAACTGGAGTACCTAAGGATAATTTACAGACTAGCATAAACACTTTCTCTAAGCGCTTAAGACAGGTTCAAGGATGGACAGAGCCTTTCCCACAAGGAAGGAACCAACCCTGGATGGGACACCATTTCTTCATACTATCCAATTAGTCATAAACCTATACTCGCTCACATGGGGCCAATTTGAAGTTGCATCTTTGAGTTGTTGGAGGAAACACAGAACAACCCCATATGTTTGTGTAGTTGTTTGCCACATAATTTTTTTTCTTAAAAAAAAAAAAAACAAAAAAAAGAAACATTTATTTCTCTAGCATATTTTCATACAAAGAAAGTAGATCAAAGCGCTTTACACGATGTCAAAAAGAAGAATAAGAAAAAAATTAGGCAAGAATAAAATTAATAAGTAACAATATGCTTACACAACACAAATATATAATTAGTAGAAAAGTAGCATCCTTTTATATACACTATCATATTCGAAGTCTACAGATTAGTACGATGATTAGGTCAGATGGACGGGAGAACAGAAAAACCAAAAACAATTCCAGTTAAGTTTGAGTAAGAACAAAATCTGCAGTGGTTTCAAGGCCAAAAGGCCCCATGGCCCGTACTGGGCATTCTACCTGATTTAAATATATTTAAAATCATTTCTCATTGTTTGCAGGCTTCATCCTTCATATTCAATGCAGAATATCTTGTTGACAACAGGGGCACACATTACCGATGCCTGCTGTAATCAGGTGTTAGTGGTACAAAACACCACCACAGAAGGACCAAAACAGAGAGCAGAGAAAAGTAGAGATTAGTAAAGATTGTAAATCCCCAAAGAATATTATAATTCTATTCATTTATCATCTATTAAGAGTACAACTGAAGTGTAGCTACTACAAAGCCAAATTATAGAAGTGGATTTGAGTAGTTTTTTTAAAAATATTACACAGTGTTGGCCTGGTGTATCTCTGTTCATAAAGTATTTCATATTTTTGGAGCATAAAAGCAATTATGCATAGCTATTAAGCAGACTGCTAACCGAAGATCTAAAGTTATGACTTGGAATGCCTATTTTCCAAGAAATAGGAAGGAGCAGGAATGTTTTAAAATTTTTATATGCCATTAGCAGTATTTTAAAATCAGTTCATTTTTTGCAATGTAAATGGATTGTGATAAACTGGCCTCTGGTCTAATATTGGTACCCACTTCCGGCTCGGGAAGGTAGTGACGAAAAATAACAATGCAGGACTCTTTCGTGGTCCTGTAATTGGAATGAGCGTACTTTAAATCCTTGCACATCGATCCATTGGAGGACAAGTCTGGTGCCAGCAGCCACAGTAATTCCAGCTCCAATAGCGTATATTAAAGTTGCTGCAGTTAAAAAGCTCGTAGTTGGTTCTTGGGATCGAGCTGGCTGTCCACCGTGAGGCGAGCTACCGCCTGTCCCAGACACTGCCTCTCGGCCTGCGTGGTCCGAAACGTTTACTTTGGAAAAAATTTTAGTGTTCCAAGCAGGCCCCCCCGCTTGAATACCGCAGCTAGGAATATTTAAAAATTTTTATATGCCATTAGCAGTATTTTAAAATGAATTCATAACCATTATAACAATACTAAAACAGATAAGATGTATTCAGATTTTCTTTTTCTAGTTAAGGTGCAACTGATCAATGTCTGTCTGAACTGATCTTTTTTGGTTGTCCTAATTTGTTTTCAAAGCCCTCTCATGGTTTTTCAGGTTTAATACAAATAAATGATATTTAAATCATAATTTTTACTTCTGCACGGTTTACAGCAATGTGTACAAATATTTTCTTTAATATTTCTGATGTAAAAATAACTTGAAATAAGTACATTGTAGATAAAATGATTACAAAAACAACTGCAATGTCTGCTGCTGTTTATTCTGAAACTTTTCTTGAACCTATGTTTAAGACTAAAATTCTCTTAAAGTTCTGTGTATGATTCTTGTGGTATTCAATGATTTGGTTTTTTTTTTTGTTTTTAGGTTACATTTGATCCAGAGGTTTTCTTCAACATTTTACTACCTCCAATTATTTTCCATGCTGGTTATAGTCTTAAAAAGGTAGCTATTTAATTTTTTTATTCTTATACTTTCAATTATTTATTTTCTTATTTATAACCAAAGATAATGGGCAAACCTTACTTGGAAGTTTTTGAAGAAATACATTAATCCACCATGTCATATTCCACAGTCTCCAGCTAATACTTTGGCTCCACTCTTCCCCAACATACAGTGGTGTGAAAAACTATTTGCCCCCTTCCTGATTTCTTATTCTTTTGCATGTTTGTCACACAAAATGTTTCTGATCATCAAACACATTTAACCATTAGTCAAATATAACACAAGTAAACACAAAATGCAGTTTTTAAATGATGGTTTTATTATTTAGGGAGAAAAAATCAAACCTACATGGCCCTGTGTGAAAAAGTAATTGCCTTCTTGTTAAAAAATAACCTAACTGTGGTGTATCACACCTGAGTTCAATTTCCGTAGCCACCCCCAGGCCTGATTACTGCCACACCTGTTTCAATCAAGAAATCACTTAAATAGGAGCTGCCTGACACAGAGAAGTAGACCAAAAGCACCTCAAAAGCTAGACATCATGCCAAGATCCAAAGAAATTCAGGAACAAATGAGAACAGAAGTAATTGAGATCTATCAGTCTGGTAAAGGTTATAAAGCCATTTCTAAAGCTTTGGAACTCCAGCAAACCACAGTGAGAGCCATTATCCACAAATGGCAAAAACATGGAACAGTGGTGAACCTTCCCAGGAGTGGCCGGCCGACCAAAATTACCCCAAGAGCGCAGAGACGACTCATCTGAGAGGTCACAAAAGACCCCAGGACAACGTCTAAAGAACTGCAGGCCTCACTTGCCTCAGTTAAGGTCAGTGTTCACGACTCCACCATAAGAAAGAGACTGGGCAAAAACGGCCTGCATGGCAGATTTCAAGGCGCAAACCACTGTTAAGCAAAAATAACATTAGGGCTCGTCTCAATTTTGCTAAGAAACATCTCAATGATTGCCAAGACTTTTGGGAAAATACCTTGTGGACTGATGAGACAAAAGTTGAACTTTTTGGAAGGCAAATGTCCTGTTACATCTGGCGTAAAAGGAACACAACATTTCAGAAAAAGAACATCATACCAACAGTAAAATATGGTGGTGGTAGTGTGATGGTCTGGGGTTGTTTTGCTGCTTCAGGACCTGGAAGTCTTGCTGTGATAGATGGAAGCATGAATTCTACTGTCTACCAAAAAATCCTAAAGGAGAATGTCCAGCCATCTGTTCGTCAACTCAAGCTGAAGCGATCTTGGGTGCTGCAACAGGACAATGACCCAAAACACACCAGCAAATCCACCTCTGAATGGCTGAAGAAAAACAAAATGAAGACTTTGGAGTGGCCTAGTCAAGGTCCTGACCTGAATCCAATTGAAATGCTATGGCCTGACCTTAAAAAGGCGGTTCATGCTAGAAAACCCTCAAATAAAGCTGAATTACAACAATTCTGCAAAGATGAGTGGGCCAAAATTCCTCCAGAGCGCTGTAAAAGACTCATTGCAAGTTATCGCAAACACTTGGTTGCAGTTATTGCTGCTAAGGGTGGCCCAACCAGTTATTAGGTTCAGGGGGCAATTACTTTTTCACACAGGGCCATGTAGGTTTGGATTTTTTTTTCTCCCTAAATAATAAAAACCATCATTTAAAAACTGTATTTTGTGTTTACTTGTGTTATATTTGACTAATGGTTAAATGTGTTTGATGATCAGAAATATTTTGTGTGACAAACTGCAAAAGAATAAGAAATCAGGAAGGGGCAAATAGTTTTTCACACCACTGTATAACTAACTCATTCTATTCACCACATTTTTGTAAATTTTGAAGCAGGTTGCTGGTGGTGCAACTGTTTTATAGAAGAACATGTGGTAATGTGTTTTGAATTTAGATCTTATGTTTTTATAATGTTTATCATATACTTTCTGTGGTGTTAGACTTAATGAATAGCATGTTAATGAATATTAGATTTATTGAATACTACTACTGATTTACTGTGTACTACTGATACTGACTACTGATAGTATTTCTGATTCTGCTTCTGCTGAAGTTCATAGTCTACCTTCTTTTATTAGGTATTTTCAGGGTTTCCATAAGGAGCCAAGTGCCCCCATCATGTCCCATCTCTTAAGATTTTAGGCATTGAGCTTTAAACCCTAACAGTGGTTTTAAAGGGTTAATTCTGTCATATAAAACTGACTGCATATTCTTGGTGTTGACAGCCATCACGCTCAGCACAGGGGCCACAATACTGCTGTGCATTGCTTTTTTTTTTTTTTTATAATGCAGCATTTACTTCACAGGAAATTTAATTTAAACTAACTCACAAATACAGTCTACAATGTGAATTTGGGTTTTACTTGGAAAAGAATAGCCAAGAGATAAATGTGTAAAGCAGTAATAGCACTTTAATCTGTTGCAACAAAAATGGAAGGAAACCAGTTTTATTTTAAAAGCTACAATAATTGAATGTTATCCTTTTGTGATGTGATGTTATATATATATGCCTGTGTGTTACTTGACATTTAAAAGAATATTTTTGTGAATTGTGGGATATATTCTTAAAAAGAAATAATCACTATGCCAACAAACTTTATTTTAAAAAATCACAGATCCAGCTCTCTGGGTGTGAGATTTATAAGCTTTCTTAAAACAGAAAATCGAGACTTAATTGTAGAGAGGGTTTCTTTTGTTTCACTTTTGGTTGATATTTAATATTTACTCAATATTTAATGGGTAGTAGACCTATTCTTGATTTTTGTGTATGTGTGTATACTGTATAATTGACTATCTTTCATGTTTTTTAATTATTTTTTTATGTAAATGGATTGTGATAAACTGGCCTCTGGTATATATTGGTACCCACTTCCGGCTCGGGAAGGTAGTGACGAAAAATAACAATGCAGGACTCTTTCGAGGTCCTGTAATTGGAATGAGTGTACTTTAAATCCTTGCACATCGATCCATTGGAGGGCAAGTCTGATGCCAGCAGCCACAGTAATTCCAGCTCCAATAGCGTATATTAACCTGCAGTTAAAAAGCTCGTAGTTGGTTCTTGGGATCGAGCTGGCCATCCACTGTGAGGCGAGCTACGGCCTGTCCCAGACACTGCCTCTCGGCCTGCGTGGTCCGAAACGTTTACTTTGAAAAAATTTGAGTGTTCCAAGCAGGCCCCCCCGCTTGAATACCGCAGCTAGGAATAATGGAATAGGACTCTGGTTCTGTTTTGTGGGTTTCCTGAACCGGGGCCATGATTGAGAGGGACTGTCGGGGACATTCGTATTGCGCCGCGAGACGTGAAATTCTTGGACCGGCGCCAGATGAGCAAAAGTATTTGCCAAGAATGTTTTCATTAATCAAGAATGAAAGTCGGAGGTTCGAAGACAATCAGATACCGTCATAGTTCCGACCATAAACACTGGCAACTGGCAGCCAACTGGGAAACCAAAGTTTTTTTTGTTCCTTTTTAGTATGGTTGCAAAGCTGAACCCTAAACAACAACAACAACAACATTTATTTATATAGCACATTTTCATACAAACAGTAGCTCAAAGTGCTTTACATAATAAAGAATAGAAAAATAAAAGACACAAGAAAACAAAATAAATCAGCATTAATTTAACATCTAATAAGAGTAAGGTCAATGGCCAGGGGGCAGAAAAACAAAAAACTCCAGACGGCTGGAGAAAAAATAAAATCTGTAGGGATTCCAGACCATGAGACCGCCCAGTCCCCTCTGGGCATTCTACCTAACATAAATGAAACAGTCCTCTTTGGATTTAGGGTTCTCACGGAAGGGCTTGATGATGATGGTCATGTAGACTTCTGCCTTTTAATCCATCCATCATTGTTGGAGCATCATGAAGCTTTGAGTAGGTGGAGGTGGTGCAGGCCACCACCACAAAAAACGGAAAAAGAAACAGAAAAGAGAGTAGGGGTCAGTATGATTTTAGAGCCACCATGAATAGTTATTATGAGGAATTGAACATACAGAGTATCAGGATTAAGTTAAATTAAGTTAAATTGAAGTTATAAAAGGCCATGTTAAAGTAATGTGTTTTCAGCAGTGTTTTAAAGTGCTCTACTGTATCAGCCTGGCGAATTCCTATTGGCAGGCTATTCCAGATTTTAGGTGCATAGCAGCAGAAGGCCGCCTCACCACTTCTTTTAAGTTTTGTTCTTGGAATTCTAAGGAGACACTCATTTGAGGATCTGAGGTTACGATTTGGAATATAAGGTGTCAGACATTCCGATATATAAGATGGGCGAGATTATTTAAGGCTTTATAAACCATAAGCAGAATTTTAAAGTCAATCCTGAATGACACAGGTAACCAGTGTAGTGACATCAAAACTGGAGAAATGTGTTGATTTTCTTTTCCTAGTTAGGATTCTAGCAGCTGCATTCTGCACTAGTTGCAAGCGATTTATGTCCTTTTTGGGTAGTCTTGAGAGGAGTGCGTTACAGTAATCTAGTTGACTGAAAACAAACGTGAACTAATTTCTCAGCATCTTTCAGTGATATAAGAGGTCTAACTTTACTTATGTTTCTTAAGTGAAAAATGCTGTCCTAGTGATCTGATTAATATGCGATTTAAAATTCAGATTACAGTCAACAATTACCCTAAGCTTTTACCTCCGTCTTGACTTTTAATCCTATTGTATCCAGTTTATTTCTAATAGCCTCATTGTATCCATTATTGCTAATCACTAAGATTTCAGTTTTCTCTTTATTTAACTTGAGAAAGTTACTATTCATCCATTCTGAGATACAGTCAGACATTGTGTTAGTGAATCAAGAGAATCGGGGTCATCAGGTGCTATTGATAAGTACAGCTGTGTGTCATCAGCATAGCTGTGGTAGCTCACGTTGTACTCTGAGATAATCTGACCTAACGGAAGCATGTAGATTGAGAAGAGCAGCGGACCCAGGATAGAGCCTTGTGGAACACCATATGGATATCATGTGTCTTGAGTTGTAATTACCACAACTAACAAAATATTTTCTCCCTGTCAGGTAGGATTCAAACCAATTTAAGACACTGCCAGAGGGGCCCACCCATTGACTAAGGCGATTTCTAAGAATATTATGATCAATGGTGTCAAATGCAGCACTCAGATCTAAGAGGATGAGAACAGATAAATGGCCTTTGTCTGCGTTCACGCGCAAATCATTTACTACTTTAACAAGTGCAGTTTCTGTGCTGTGATTTGTTCTAAAACCGACTGAAATTTATCAAGAATAGCATGTTTATTGAGGTGGTCATTTAACTGCATAATGACTGCCTTCTCCAGAACTTTACTTAAGAAAGGCAGGTTAGAGATGGGTCTAAAATTTTCAAGAGCCGAGGGGTCAGGATTATGTTTCTTAAGAAGGGGTTTAACTACAGCAGTCTTAAGGCAGTCTGGGAAGAACCCCGTATCTAATGACAAATTTACTATGTCCAGAACATTATCAATTAGCACGCCTGATACTTATTTGAAAAACCTTGTTGGTATTGGGTCAAGGACGCAGGTGGAGGATTTTAATTGAGATTTTTTTGTAAATCAGGTAAATCTATCCTAGTGAAAGAGTTTAATTTGTTTATAACAGGATGCTGGGGTTTAGGAGGATCCTTAGTGTTGGAGGGATATATTATGTTATTTCTAATATCATTAATTTTTTGATTGAAAAATACAGCGATAGCCTCACAGGTTTTACTGGAAGTACTTAGGAGGCATTCCTTTTGAGTTACCTGGGTTTAGCAGGCGATCAATCGTAAAGGAATTGACGGAACGGCACCACCAGGAGAACCTCACCTGGCCCGGACACTGTGAGGATTGACAGATTGATAGCTCTTTTTATTTAATGCCCGATACCACAAGAGAATAGCATTGTATTTTTGCAGACTCTGTATTTAAATTAAGCAAGTTCAGTAAATAGTTGCATATATGGTAGATTTAATTTATAAATACAGGGTCATTCTAGATAAAACTTTTTAATGCATTTAATTATTTATTAGTTCATCATAGAAGTCTGATGTTTCTAATTATTCATTACCTGAAGACAAACAGCCACAAAAAATAAGAGGAAGGCTATATGTGGACCTCCTAGTAAATACTGTGGTTGTGAACAAAAAGGTGACACTAGGGGGCAGCTGACTCATCCAGA